>NW_008347042.1:4475652-4484680 GCF_000622305.1 Nannospalax galili
AAGAAGTGAAGAGAACACCCACAGAATGGGAGAAAATCTTCACCAGTGACATGTCTGACAGAGGTTTAACATCCAGAATATATATCGAACTCAAAAAACAGAGAATCAGGACAGGAAGCAACCCAATTAAAAGATGGGCTAATGAGCTGAACAGAGAATTGTCAGGAGAAGAAGTAAAGATGGCTATGAAGCATCTTAAAAGATGTTCAACATCCCTAATAAATAGGTGAATGCAAATTAAAACCACTTTAAGATTCCACCTTACTCCAGTCACACTGGCTAAGATCAAGAAAACAAATGATACCAAATGTTGGAGACGATGTGGGGAAAGCGGAACACTCATCCACTTCTGGTGGGGCTGCAAACTGGTTCAACCCCTATGGAAAGCAGTGTGGAGAACTCTTAAAAAACTACAAAGGAACCTACCATTTGACCCAGTTATACCACTCCTTGGCATATACCCAAAGAACTCATCCTATCACAGAGACACTTGTACATCTATGTTTGTTGCTGCTCTTTTCACAATAGCTAAAGAGATGGAAGCAACCTAAGTGTCCCTCAATTGATGAGTGGATAATGAAAATGTGTTTCATTTATACAATGGAGTTTTACTCAGCAGTAAAGAAAGATGAAATCATGAAATTTGCAGGTAAACGGATGGAACTAGAAACTGTTATACTAAGTTATACTAACACAGACTCAGAAAAAAGTTGCTGTATATTCTCCCTCATATGTGGGTCCTAGAACCAAATCCTTATAAGTGAGTATGTACCCAGACATAATTATAGGAACCAGGATAATGGAAACGAACCTGGGAGGTAAAGGAAAAGAAAGAACCTGAAAGAGAAGAGCAATAGGAAACAGGCCTTAATAAGGGAGATATGGATGAAAATTGGGTTAGTTTAAGGAAGGGAAGGGTATACAAGGAACCTAGGGGATAAAGGGGAAGAAAGAGCACAAGAGAAGTAGGACCATAGGAGAAGGGTATTATTAAGGGAGAAAGAGGGAAAATGGGGGCACCTTAATTGGGGAAACCATGATGGAGGGGTTAGACAATGCGAGAGATAAATAATGTATAGCTAGTTTTCAAAACCTGAGGGAACCATATTAGTGCAACAACCTACTGACAAATTGTACATACCAGATCAAGAAATATATGTCTAGGTAAGGTTTATCTGAGAACAATTGCTCTTTGCCCAAGATTTATTCTCATGGCACACAGTAATTAAAAATACCACACTGGTGGAGCTAATCTTCTTGGATGTTTAACAGATATACCTTGAGGCCTATACTAATTTGGTCAGAGGGACATAAAGGACAGTTTTTGTTCATTGCCCTCCTAGGTCGACTAGTTCCAGGGGACTATGAGCATCTCCCAAAATGTCCTGTAATTGTGGCGGGTCACCTGTCCTTTTAATCAAGGAGGCCGAGGAGACCCCACAAGATGGACCTGAACCAGTGTCCAGTCTACAAAGAGGAGGGTCAACACAGAGGAATCATTTCCTCCATGCTTCCAAGAGAAGCCAGCCATGGTCGAGCAGGACCTTTGACTTACCTTCACATAGGTGGACCTGGTAAAAGAAAGGAGCCAGGGGCTCCTCCCAAGCCCATGTGACCCCTGAGGAACAGCTCCTCAAATGACCTTAAGACTAAAACTAAATTGGTTTATCTGGCTAACTGTATTGCCTTAAACACCAAAAAGGAAAGTATAACCAAAGATTAAGGGGCCAATATAGTTTTTTAAGAGTCTGTATGCATAGCTAAAGGCTACATAACAAGCAACAATGCCTGATAGGAGATACCATCTTTTGAGTTGTTGGTCAGGGTGGCCCAAGGGACTCCCAGATAGTATCCCAGGATAGAACTGGGAAAATAAACATCAGACCCCAATCTTATCTAAATATTGACAACTGATTATTGCTAGATGAAGAACAGCTGACCTTCTTAAAACAAAGACCTCTAGATAGGCTGACTAGATTCACCAGATGGACAAGGAGTGGGGAATGGCTGGGGGTGCCAAGAACATGGTAGACAGTAGCAGGGATAACAGAGTATAAGGGCTCTAGTGGGGGGAGGGAGGTTATGGGAGGGTGTCAACTGAGAAGTGGGTGTATAATTGAATAAGATGGTTTGGGATGTTCTGTGTGATATTCAAACACAGAAAAAATCAAAATTTTTTAAATGTATTATATTTGAGGAGGAAGCATAAAAGTTTACATCATGTTAATTAGTAGACGTGATGAATATCACCACTGAAATCTACCCGATGACTTTATAGACATTCACAGGCACCACAGATCCATATGAAAACAATTATGACTAGTAATAATCAGATACGTACAGATTAGAGACGCATGTGCCAACATCTCAGTGTTAGTAGCAAAAACAATGAGTTTTTCTGTAAGAAACAGTATATTTTAGAATGAAATGGATATCTTTTTGAGGGTTAAAAACTCATTCAATTTTATGTTTTACAGGGCTTATACTGAGTTCAATATTGTATAACTCTATTGATTCAACAGCAAACCTAGAAATTTTATAGCCACTTTTGAAAGAGCTGTGTCTTTGCTCTGGAAACTGTTATTGGGCATGTTAAAGGTGTAATGATATCCTTCTTCTAAAAATAAATAAAATACATTTTTTTAAAAAGGAGGAAACAAAAAAAATAAATTTAATTAAAAAGTGTCTTATACAATAAAACAGTGTTTTAAAATAGCTATTATCTAATAAGTAGTTACAATTTCAAGCATATATTCATCAAGTAGCAAATGATCAATAAATATTTTTATCAACTCCATTTATATAAAAGTTGTCAGTAACATCATTTTTAGTTATTTTCTTTAGTTATTTGTTTCTTGTCCCATTTACATAAAAGTTGTCAGTAACATCATTTTTAGTTATTTGTTTTCTTGTTAGGTAAGAAAATATTTTGCAAATTTCCTTTGCATTTTTTCCATAGAAGGGGCAAAACATTGTTTTTTTCTGTTTTACATTTGATTTTACTATGATGTCAATTCTCTTTAAACACTGCAAGACAGAGAAAATGAAGGAATCTCTCTGCGCCTTATGAAATAAGCTGAGCGCTGGCACCAAGCTCTATTCCAAACTCACTAAAACCTTCCATTTTAGTCAGTAACAGCCAAAATTTTTCACAATTACTTCTAGGGTCTATATTATCCAGCAGCTGTTGCCTCTGCCTTTTGGTGTTCCTGCCTTGCGGTCTTTGCACCACTGTACCCTGGTCTGGAATATTTTCCCTACCCCAAATAGATGTAGACTTAAACCTTTCACCTTCAATTTTTTTCTTAAATGTCACCCTCACAACTATCTTGTCCATACCTATGGTACATCTGGTTCCCTCACCCTTCTCTGTGTTTTCATATAGTACTTTGCTATCATTTTCCAGAACTTTCTAAACTACTTATACACTATGATTATTATGTATTGTTTCTCATACCATAATGTAGATGCTAAAAGGCTAGGACACTGTTTTACTCAGCATCTTATTCCATATTCTGACAACAGTTTCTGGCACACAACATCCAACTGATTCCTTTTTTTAAATAAATGACTGAAATAAGTTATTTTTATATGTAAAAAGAAAGCACAAAATATTCACTAAAGATACTAAAAGTCATTTCGCAAATATGCAATACTGCCAAATATTCATCTAAATAAATCTTTATGGCTGTGTTAGTCAGTTTTTCATCGCTGTGACCAAATGCCTAAGCAAAACAACGGAAGGGAGGAAAGATGTGTTTTGCTCACAGTTTTAGAAGCTTCAGTGATCATGGCAGCACAGCTCAGTTCACCACAGCTAGGAAGCAGAAAAGAATGCCTGCCTTTCTGTACTAGGAGAGAATGTCCACTCTGACAAGCTTTCTCCTCTTATGCCATCTGGACCCTCAGTCCATGGGATGGACTTTCTAGGGTCTCTAATACATCTCCAGACACACCTTTACAGTTTCAAACATCATCCTTTCCAGGGCTGCTTTCAGGATAATGACCGTACCACATGCTGCCGCACAACCAGCACTATACATGCAGCCTTTTCTTTGAAACCTGAGTAGCAGCCTCCTTCACCACCTAACCCTTGCATTCCACATGCCTTCAAATAGCATCAAGTAGACAATGCCAAGGCCTTCTGCCTTAGGCAGCAGTAGCCAACGCCCCCATGAATCATGGCAACAAGTCTCTAATGCCTTGATGGCTAAACATGAGAAAAATATTTCCTTAGTCATTCCATGGGGGCGGAGTTCTCTTCTGATTTGCAAAGTCTTCTAAATTAGTTAAAGCCTTTATACCTTTGGCCTGCAATGGATGAAATCTGGCCAATTCATCAGATACTCTTAGTCATCATTCCTAAGATTCCAATGAAAGGAACTTGGCTACCATTTTTATGGTACTAATCCCAAAAGAAATCATGCCTTCCTTAGTCCTGACTTCATGTGGGCTTCTCTGACCAAATTATAGGATTTTCAAATATGTCTGTTATTCACTTTATTCCCAACACTGACTACAAATCTAACAAAAAATAGTTAATAAGAACCATACTACAGCCTGAAATTTGGATGGCTCACTTCTTCTGCCAGGTTAGTCTGTCATCTATAAAATCAATCTCATATATATTCTCAGGACATGAACAAAATGTATAGAATTGTTTTGCTTCAGTATAACATCAATGGCCTCTATTCCAACTGCCTTTGCCACCTTAAGCCTCATGTACACAGTGTTTTCTCTTTACATTGGTGTAAGCTTTCTGGTCTTCTGAAATTCCACCACAATTACAAGTTAGGCTCTGCTTATAGGATTCTGGGCTTTTTATAGACTACTTCTCCAAGCTTTTCCAGATTCTTCCCATAGTCCAGTTCCAAAGATACAAAAAAACACATTTTCATGATTATTAGCAGCACTGTGGTTATTAACCCACTTCTCTGGACCCATCTGAGGTGTTGATCTATTTGTCATCCCTGTGTCCAAACACTTCAGCAAAGTAACTTCAGGAGGGAAGATTTATTTTGGCTCCTGTTCTCAATTGTAGTACATCATGGCAAAGAAGAATTACAGAGCAAACCCTTCCCAGTGGCCAGGAAGCCCAGAAAGAAAAGCTTATGCCAGCAGGAGTCCACTTTTCTCCCCCTTTATTTATTCTGGGCCCCTAGCCTATATCCCATGTTCAGGGACAGCACCATCTATACATTAATTCAGGTTAATTTACCACTTAGTTAATCTTCTCTGGAAATGTCCTCATAGACACATTCTGAAGTGTGCTTTACTAATCTCCTAGGTATCTCTCAACCCAATCAAGTTGACTCTGGCAGGGTTTTAACGGAAAAGACTCTGTAACAAGCATTTACAAATTGAAATTTTATATAACCTTATAGTCAAGGAAATTACATGTTTTTAGAATATGTAGAACCATGTGCTCCTAAGAAAAACAATGCAATCTGCTCTAAAGTGATTTGGAATCCCAATGTACCTCTTACAAGCTAGGCTAAATGTATAACTTTACTCCTATATCATAGTTCCTATGTCAGAACAATACGTGTGTATGGGATATGATAGTAATGAGATGAAAACAACAATGACATTATAAACAATATCTCTGTCACAAATGTCTGTGGCGTTCTATGTGGTTCTCGGCAGTAGGGAGAGAACATCAACTTCTCTCTTTTAGATGCTCTAGAGAATAGTTCTTTCTATTGCATTTTTCTGCTTCTAGAATTTCTTAGTATTACCACGACACTGACTCTGCTTTTGACTCTGTGAATCCAGATAAGCCTGGATAAATCTGTCTGAAAGTCAGCAGAATAGCAGCTATAATTACATTTACTTCATAAATTTCACTCTGCCATGTAAAAGCAAAACCACATTCACATATTTAAGAACTATAATATATACCTCTTTAAAAGATAATATCCTGCCTACCACCCTGAGAAATACTTCTTAAAATCTGAATTTTATATATTATAAAAATTGGCATCCAAATGAAAGGAGGAAAGATGTGTACTTTATTGAACCATTTTAGAAAAACTGAGTAGTACTAAAAGAAAAATTAAATTAGGCCCTATATCACATATTACAGCAGAATGAACTCCAAATGATTTAAATGCAAATAAATGAGGCTGAGAACAAAATTCAGTGGTAGAATGCTTGGCTAGCATGCATGAGGCCTTAGGTTCAAGACAAAATACTGTAAAAAAAATTGAATTAAAATTAAGTTAAATAAGTACAAATAAGTGAAACTAGAAATTTTAGAAAGCATGACAAAATGCTTACCTCCTAGAGACTATGACTGGATTCTGTGCCTTCATACAGTCTCCTCTGCTCCAGCATAAATAGGAATCATACTGTTTCTAACCAAAAAAGATTTGTAGGGAGGCAGTGGTGGTGGAATGTACGTGATCACACTTGTATGTCTATGGACGAGTGTCATACCAATCTCCGCATTTTCTCCTCAACCCAAATCTCAGTATTCCAGGAATCCATTAGAAGCAAAGAGGTGAATTCTGCCAATAGTAACAGTGTGCTTGGAAGTGGATTTCTCTACATCCATACTTCCATATAAGAATGTAGTCCAGGGGATACACTCACTGATTGCAGGTTGTGAGCTCCTAAGTAGAGGACTCACTGAATAGTGCCCACAATACTGGCCTACAGAAACTGTGGGACAACAAACATTTGTTATTTTGACTAACTCAACCTAGGTCATTTGTTAAAGAGCACAGAAAATTAATACAAAGGTTTAAAACTTAGAACACATAGAAAGATGCGCCTAACTCTCAGCATGTGCATCTGATACATGACTCTGACAGAGTTAGTGCCAGTGGACTGACTGCTATGACTTCTTGCCTTGCTAGACAGCCATGTACACAAATGTGCATGCATGTTAGAACTTTAAACATCATCTGTTCCGCCCAAAACAAACCAAAAACACTGCGTGCTAAGTCTGGATACTAGATGGAGCCCTTGCCTTCAGTGATAGGAATACAAGGCATTCATGAAATGTCTGAAATACATGAAGCAAGCAAGTAACAAAGAGAGGGTGAGAAACACCCCCAAACCCATGCTGTTTCACACCAAATGTGAACACAGACTGTGGGAACAGAGAAAGGGCATGAATGTTCCAGGAGGAAGAAACTGGGTGTGCAAACTGAAGTGTGAAGAAGGAGGAAGAAGTATGGAGAACAGATTGATGCTAAAACAAAAATGCAACTCATAGGACCAAAGTGAGAAGACAGAGATCAAATTCTGAAGAGCCATGGTACTTTATGCTACAGAATTCAGAATTCATTCTTAGGTGATAGGGAATCAAATATCTTTCAGCAGGAAGAATACAGGAGTTCATGTGCTCTCCTGGTTAGCACTGCAGAGGAGCACTGGGAGGGGCAAAATCCAAAAAGCAAGTGCCACAGAGAGAAGTAGACTGATGTTTCCTTAAGGTTCATGTCTGTATTCCACCCAGTAACATACACAGTGAATAGTCCACAGTGGCCACTACATAGCCACTGGGGGTCCACAATGTCATGTAACCTTTTCCTGATAATACATTATTTCTAAAAATAAAATAGTACAGTATATCTTGAGCTGACCCATCATTCTGAAAAGTCATATTATCTAAATATACTAACATGTATATAAGAATTATGTGGGGAATAAAATTACATTTATATGTTATCAATATTTGTGTGAGCAGGTATGGGTTATATAGGTATTAACTACAGGCAATGTATTAATTTCTCCGCTGTGAAAAAACTATGTAAGTGACTGAGTTCTCATCACCAAATAAAATGAAATACTGCCCTTTAATGGGGGTAAACTTCTCCAGTGAAAATATGGTGATGCTCACTGAGTTTTATACACACCTACACAAGCAACACAGAAGCACACACACAGAAGTACACACAGAAACACACACATATACAAACAGTCCAACCAATGTGCACACATTTTTAAAGCCTTTCTAAAACCTAGATTCAACCTTTGGAATGAGTAGCTTTTCTTTTCCTTGTTTTATTTACTAAATAATAAATACTGAAAATAATGAGGAAAGAGTCTCACAACAGAGCATTCTTTAGGCTTCTTGCTAGAAAGTTTTAAAATACAAAGTGAAAATGCAGAAGATTCCTGAGACTCCTCAGACTGAAAGCTGATAAAGATACACAAGGGAGTGACATGAGGACTCTCAAGGGATTTAAATGATAGGAATGGTCCAGACAGGAGGAAAGTAGCATATTTACATCCTGTGATGGTTAATACTGATTGTCAACTTGACAGGATCTAGAACTACCCAGGAGACAAGTCTCTGGATATACTTGTGAAGGATTATCTAGATTAGGTTAACTGAGGTGAGACAATCTGCCCACTCTAGGAGGTACCATTCGGTGAGCTGGAGGCCCACAGTGAATAAAAGGAAGGAAGTAAACTGAACACCAGCATTCATCTCTCCCTTTCTGACAACAGAGGCTACATGACCAACTCCCTTGAGTTCTTGCTGCCATGACTTTCCCACCATGATAGATTGTACCCTCAAACTATGAGCCAAAATAAACTTTCCCCTTTAAATTACTTTTGTCAGGGTATTTTGTCACAGCAACAAGACAAGTCACCAAGGCACAAGTTTATTTAAAGGCAGATCTACTTCCAGCTCTCCCAGCTCTACTTCTCATTGTATCCGTTTTTTTTTTTTAAGTGCAAAAAGACTACAGCATATGAATAAATAATACCTATATGAATTAATAGTGGTATAGCTCGGTACATTTAGAAGTAGCTATGCCTGAGAAGCTAGAACTTACCAGAGATGGTTTATTTGGAAATAGTCTTCAAACATAAACCCACATTACTCTCTGTTTATGTATTTATGATCATGTCAGAAATTGCCATATAACAAAAAATTCTCAATGATTTAATGTTAAGAGGCTATTTATTTATATAGTTCACTATTTAAAATAGTTAAGATTTTGAAAGGCCAAAATGTCAATGAACTTTAGAATAAACAACACTTAGTATCACATAGTAATGTCTAAGC
>NW_008347042.1:4484770-4538731 GCF_000622305.1 Nannospalax galili
CACTTAGTATTAATGTCTAAGCACCTAACATTGCTATGCTAATATTAGTGAATTTATTAATATTGAAACACAAAATTTAAAAATGAATCAAATTTCAGATTGCTAAATAAAGAAGACATAATGAATTGTGTATTTTTATTTTCAGAAATATTTATGTATAAGTGACTTTATTAGTTATCTTGGACAAGACTTAATTTCTTTGGAACATTTTTTTTAAGTGCATTCTTTGAAAAGCTAGTACAATGTATTTTGACTGTATTCACTCCCAACTCCTCTACTTAACTCCTCCCCAATACACCCCCACCTCCCTACCCTCCACATATCCTCTTTTTTATTTAATAATCCACTGACTCCAGTTTGAGCTGTCTATATACTTCTGTGTGTGGAGCCATCCACTGGATCATGAGCAACCTACTGGGAGTCACATCTTTAATGTAAATTGAGACACCCTTCCACAGAAATCACCAACTGTCCATAGCTCCTCAGAGGTAGAGAATCATGAACCCCTTCCAACTCCATGCTAGAAACTTGCTGATTTTGTCCAAGTCTCATGCGGGCAAATGACAGCTGCTGTGAGTTCATTGGTATAGTCGTCCTGCCATGTCCAGATGACATTGCTTTACTCCAGTCCTCCCTTAATATCTGACTTTTGTCATCTTTCCATCCCTTCTTCTTATATAGTCCCCAAGCCTTAGGAGGAGATGTGATATAGATGTCTCATTAGTAGCTGAGCAGTCCACAGTCACTTATTCTCTGCACATTGACCAGTTGTGAATTTCTATGTTAACCACCATCTACTGGAAATTTTGCTGATGAGAACTGAAAGCTGTACTAATCTAGGCATAAAGAGACACAAATTTAGAGGGCAGTTTGATAGTATTTCCATTTAGCAAAATAATAGTACTATGTTTGCTCCTGTGGACTGAGAACTCACCAACCATGGGTTCTTGGACATATTTTCAGTACCGAGCATGTGTTTCCTCCAGTGGAGTGCCCTTAGATCCAACCAGAAAGCAATTGTTTACATGTCTAATATTTGTGCCTCCATTGCACTCATGAGTATATCTTGTCACGGTAGTCATTATTGTTGCTCACAGGGCTCACAGCTGACTAAGACTGTTGATGACTGATTTTCCCCCAGCAGTCTGCATAGTTACCTTTCAGTACTATGAAATCTAGCTATCTCAGAGGAAGCTTCCTAGTCAGTATCAACTTGATTTCTCCATGTCCTGTGACCAATGTGTGCAGTGTCTTCAGCATTGGGATCTTACAATCAAATTCTGGTTGGTAACAGAAGTCTGACAATAGCCTGTATTATTTGAGGGTTGCGGATCTCAGAAATACCTCTGATCAACAGCTCCAGGAGAGAAATCTCACACCTGCACTGGGCTTTATATTTGGCAACCTATGGCTTCTGTGATGAGCACAATCCTCTTTGCTTTCATAATGTTCATATATATTCATATAAAGTAGTTTAATTGGATTTACTCTATACAGGAACATTTACTCTTAGCAGTAGATCATTCTTCAATAAATGACATGGTGGAATGCAGCATTTATTAAATGAATTTTATTTAATATTTTTAAAAGAGCAAAAAGGAAATGGACAAACTTTTAATTTAAAACAAAATTCATTATTATGCAGTTATCTAGATACATAATACTTATTATTTTAAAGCATATCTATATTCCTACTATTAATTTCTATTTATATAATTTAAGGAAACAGGATTAAGAGTACTGAACAGCAGTGCTAAATTTTAAACCTGAATCTACTTATCTAATGCCACTAGCAAACTGTCATGTAACACTGGAGCATAATCAAAGATTTTCTGAGAATCCAGCTGCTCTGAGAACCCCTGCAGATTCCCTCAGACTCTAACATGTCAACACTGTGTTTACAACAAATGTTGCTGCTCTAGGACATTCTGATCTTCACCTGTTCTCCATGAAACTCCATGGATGTAGACACCAGGCTCTGCCCATTTGATAAAAATGGAGATTACTAAGGACACATTCAGAGACAGATTCATAGCTTCAATTTATAAAGCATTAATAGCATTTTGTCATCATGTGAGGATAGTACTGGATCAAATGCAAAGTAAGAATTGTCCAGACGTCCTAGAACACGCACTAGAACTTAATTCGCTGTAGCAAAGTTTGCATAAATTATGCATGTCTTTCATTCCCCTTTGTCTTCCTTCTGACTAATCACTGACCTCCCTTGGTAAAGCTAAATTCATTCAAGTTGTACCCAGTAACTCTGCAAAAAGGTTTGGTTTTCCATGTTGAAAACAATTTAAGAACTTAGAGATATGATATGAATGTAGTCTTGTGTATTTATCAGTGACTTATGCAATTATGCGGATATGCCTATTATCACTGAAGTGAACACCTAAAATGATTAAAACTGTAAGATTCACATGATATATATTTGAATACAAAGAATAATTGAATTTATCATCAAAAAATCTATCCATGATGCTGTTATCTATCATTTAATTAAGGAATGAGATACTTCACACTTATTCCTTATGCATCTACATAATTCATATGCTGGAACTATAATTTAGTCGATCAATATTAGTTATTCATGGATTCAGAATATAATAGTTTACTATCATAAAAAATAACAATCTACTGAGATTTGTATATCAGTTGGGGAACTACCATGAACACATAATAACTACAGTTGCAAGCATCTCAGCTGACCCCTGTTGAATTCCTGTGAAGCACAAAGAACTCTCCCAGGTGCATGTGTTTTCATCTCAACTTGCAGCTGACTAACAAGCAGACTAGTCTGTCATGGACTTCACATTGTATCCCAAAGTCAGTAAAGAAATTTCAGAAGATGAAATATTAGCTGGTAAGACCACACACTGGAGGAAAGACAGCATCTTCAACAAATGGTGCTGGCGAAATTGAATCTCCACATGTAGAAGAACGAAATTAATGGTGCTGGCAAAATTGGATCTCCACATGTACAAGAATGAAATTGGAAACATATTGACCACCTTGCAGAAAAGTCAGCTTCAAATTGATCAAAGACCTCAAGATGAAACCTGAAACACTGAACCTGTTAGAAGAAAACATAGGTAGTAACCTATAAGATATAGGTACAGGAAAGGATTTTCTAAATCAGACATCAGTTACTCAGGAATTAAGGTTAACAATTCACAAATGGGACCTCATTAAACTAAAAAGCTTCTGTACAGCAAAGGAAACAACCAATCAAGTGAAGAGGAAACCCACAGAGTAGAAGAAAATATTGACCAGCCATAAATCTGCCAGAGAATTAATATCCAGAATATTCCTGCGGTATCTAGAACTCAAAAAATGAAGAATCAAGGAAACAAATGATCCAATTAAAAATCACGGCCTACAGATCTGAACGCTCATCCACTGCTGGTGGGACTGCAAACTTGTTCAAACCCTATGGAAAGCAGTGTGGAGAACTGGTAAAAAAAAAAAAAAAACTACAAATGAACCTACCATTTGACCCAGTTATACCACTCCTTGGCATATACCCAAAGAACTCGTCCTGTTGCAGAGACACTTGTACATCCATGTTTGTTGCTGCTCTTTTCACAATAGCTAAGAGATGGAAGCAACCTAGGTGTCCCTCAATTGATGAGTGGTCATGAAAATGTGGTTCATTTATACGATGGAGTTTTACCCAGCAGTAAAGAAAGATGAAATCATGAAATTTGAAGGTAAATGGACAGAACTAGAAACCATTATACTAAGTGAAGTAACACAGACTCAGAAAAAAAACAAACAAAAAAACACGAAAAACAAGGTATGTTCTCCCTCATCTGTGGATCCTAGCACCAAATCCTTATGTGAGTATGTATCCAGATATAACTGCAGGAACCAGGATAATGAAAAGGAACTGGGGAGGTAAAGGAAAAGAAAGAATCTGAAAGACAAGAACAGTAGGAAACAGTCCTTAATAAGGGAGATATGGATATAAATGGGGTTATTTTAAGAGGAGGGGGAGAAGATTATACAAGGAACCTAGGGGATATAGGGAAAGAAGGAGCTCAAGAGAGGTGGGACCATAGGAGAAGGGTATTATTAAGGGAGAAATGGAAAATTGTGTGGGCACCTTAAATGGAAAAGCCATGATGGAAGGGTTAGACAATGTGAGAGATAAATAATGCCTAGATAGTATTAAAAAACCAGAGGGAGCCATATTAGTCCAATAACCTACTGACAAATTATACATACAACTAGATCAAGGACTATAATATCTGTCTATACAAGGTTTACCTGAGAATGTTTGGTCTTTACCCAAGCTTCATCTACATGGCACATGGTAATTAAAACTACCAGACTGGTGGAACTAACCTTCTTGGATGTTTAACAGACATACTATGAGGCCTATACTAATTTGGTAGGTGGGACATAAAAGACAGTTTTTGCTCCTTGCCCTCCTAGGTTGACTAAATTCCAGGGGACTATGAGCATCTCTCAAAATGTCCTGTAATTGTGGCAGATCATCTGTCCTCTTGATCAAGGAGGCCATGGAGACCCCACCAGATATACTTGAACCGGTTTCCAGTTTACAAAGAGGAGGGTCAACACAGAGGAAACATTTCCTCCATGCTTCCAAGCAAAGCCAGCCATGGTCAAGTAGGACCTTTTGACTTATTTTCATGTAGAAGGAACTGGTAAAAGATAGGAGGCAGGGGCTCCTCCTAGGCCAATATGACCCCTGAGGAACAGATCCTTAAATGGCCTTAAGAGAAAAAATAAATTGGTTTATCTGGGCCAACTCTCTGGTCTTAAACACCCAAAAAGAAAATATAACCAAAGATTAATGGGATCAATATAATTTTTAAGAGTCCATGTGTATAGCTAAAGGCTACATAACAAAAAACAATGCCAGACAGGAGATACCTCACGTCCCTTTGAGTTGTTGGCCAGGGTGGCCCAAGAGGCTCCCAGACAGTAACCCAGCATAGAACTGAGAAAATGAACAGCAGACCCCAATCATATCTAAAGGGATATTGACAACTGATTGCTGCTAGATGAGGAACAGCTGATCTTCCTCAAACAAGGATTTCTAGATAGGCTGACTAGATCCAGCAGATGGACAAGCACTGGAGAATGGCTGGAGGCACCGATAACACAGTGGACAGTAACAGGGATGACAGAGTATGTGGGCTCCAGTGGGGGACAGAGTATGGGAGGGTGCCATTTGGGAAGTGGGTATAGATGAATACGATTGTTTGGGATGTTCTCTATGAAATACACATTAAAATAATCAACAAATAAAAAAATGAGTTACATTTGAAAAAAAAAGAAAGAAAAAATAACAATGGCTATAAAAACACCTTAAAAGGTGTTCAACATCCTTAGGGTTGGGGAAATATACATCAAAACTACTTTAAGATTTCATCTAACCTTAGTCAGAATGGCTAAGATTAAGAGAACAGATGACACCAAATGTTTGTGTGGTGCCAGGAAAGGGGAATCCTCATCCACTCTTCATGCACTATTGGTGGGATTGCAAACTGGTACAACCACCATGGAAATTTGTATGTAAAAATCTTTAAAAATTAAAAATAAATTTGCCATATGATCCAGTCATGCCACCCCATGGCATATAGACAAAGCTTCATCCTAGAACAAAGATACTTTCACAACCATGTTTGTTGATGTTCTTTTTGCAATAGCTAAGAAATGAAAACATTCTAAATGTCCCTCTACTGATGAATGGATAATGAAAACATGAGACAATTTACACAATGGAGTTCTTTTCAGTGGTAAAGAAAGATTAAATCACGAAATTTGCAGGTAAATGGATGGAACCAGAAACTGATAGTAAGTAAAGTAACACAGATTTAGAGAAATGTGATGTATGTTCTCTCTCATTTGTGAATCTTAACTCCAAAGACATAGATGTGACTATACATCCTGACAAGCCAGGAATATGTAATTAACTATGGGGATAAAGGAGAAGGAGGCCCAGAAAATGTGATAGTAGGAGATAGATGTTGTCAAAGGGGGACATGGGAAAAGAGGAGTAATTTAACTAGGGAGGGAGTAGGGAGTTTTACACAAAGGGAAGGGAGTGAGAACAGAGAAAAATAACACTTAGATGGTATGAAGAACCAGAGGAAAATGCATTAATTCCAAGTTATGCTGAGAAATGTGTGTGAGTGGTGTGTGGGGTGTCTGGGGGTGTGTGTATAATATATATGAATATACAACTGTGTAAGGTATAGCTGAAGACTATGCAACAAAAACATAGTGTCAGGCAGGAGAAACCTCCCTTCCAGTTGTTCAGGGTAGTACAAGAGACTCCCACAGGCTATTGTCACAGCTCTTGATTGTCTCCCAGAACTTGAAGGTAAGACCCTATTGATGAAGGCAGGATATCCTTCATACATGGGACTTGGAGTGATGCATCTGGAACTAATCTGGAAGCCTCCTCCTGAAGATTAGCTATCATATCAGAGGATACTATGCAAACTTCCAAGGGAGAAAACCAACTAATAGTCCTACTCAGCTTTCAAGCCTAATAAACAACTACTGTCCCACTAAACTATTGCTGTTGGTAAAGTAGTGGCACTTTTATCTTGAGGGTAACCAACAGTTGTCTAATTGTAATTAAGGCCTGCTCAATGAGAGGGAAGTGATGTGTGTTACTGTAAACATAGCCAAATACACATGTAATAGATCCTAGCAAAAACCTATTTTGCCACACTCCTGGACCAATGCAATTTCTTACTGTGGTTTAAATATGCATCCTCATATTACAGACAAGTGTACTTCTCAATACTCATTAAAGAAATTTCTTGGGGCTGGAGAGATGGCTCAGCAGTTAAGAGCACTAGTTGCTCTTACAGAAGAACTGGGTCGAATCCCAGCACCCACATGGCAGCTAAAAACTGTCCATAACTCCACTTCCAGGGGATCCAACAGTCTCTTCTGTCTTCTGCGGGCATTGCACAACACGGGTGCACTTACCTACATGCAGGTAATACACACATACATGTGAAATAAAATTAATATTTAAAGAAAATTTTAAAGAAATTTCTTTCTACAAGTGATGGAATTTCAGAATTACACAATTCATCAAATGCAGAGACTAATTGTCTGTGAGATGCTTAATCCTAAGTGACACAACTTCAGTGCAATCTCTACACATAAGATGAATGCATCTCTCAACTCTCACCAGAGAAGTTTCTTTATGCAGCAGATGGTGATTAACACAGAAACCCACAACTGTCCAATGTGCAGGGAACAATAGGCTTCAGAGTGCTTAACCCTAAAGAGGACACTTATTTCAAACCACTGTCTCCCAAGGCTTGAGATCATTGAGGAAGAGGAGGCAGAAAGATTGTAAGAGCCAGAGGCTGTCGAAGTCCACAAGGAAATAGTCTTCCAGACAGCTACTCAGTTACACATACGAACTCATAGCAATGATGACAGCATGCACATGTCCTTTGCAAGCTCAAACCAGACAAAACCCCATCATAGACCTGAGGAAGCAGATAAGAAATCCCAACCCAACATAAGGACCTTTTGGCAACAGATGGCTGCTGGGAGGGGGAGAGATAGTCTCTCACAGGAAAGGGACCCTAGGTAGGTTAACAAGGCTCCAGTGTATGGTCCCACCCTGCAGGATATTTTGGACACAAATCAGATTATATTGAATGATATATATATAATTATATTTATATATATAAAATATATATGTATATATTTATATATATATAAATTGGGCAGGGGTGAGGCAGCAAAAGATGGTTCAGGATTTAAAATGCTTCTAAAATGATTGAGAGTTGATATAAATTAAAACAAGAAAAGCTTTCAGAAACTCTCACAAGGCTTTTTCAAAATATTCCTCCAACGAAGCACAGGCACATAATACACTTTCCCCTCTTCCTGCAGCGGCGCTGCCCTAAAGACAGTAACTAATTAAAAAGCAAGCCACTTGAAAGACTCAAATAGGAACTTCTGGTATTTTTACACAGCTATTTTAAAGGTCTTTATAAAAGAAATTTTATATTTATCAAAGAAATTGTCATTTTCAAGGGTGTCCCAGTCTCTGCATGCACTTACAGCAAGACAGCAACCTAAACTTGTATAATAAGACTTATATACAAACTTTATCTAACGAGGCCTTTATCTAGGCTTCCTTTGCTTTGGTAAATAATGGTGTTTGGGGAAAAGTCTCATTCCTCCAAAAAATTTTTTGGCCATATTTCATCAAAGCTTTTAAAAATATAAACTTAGGGATGCCGAGCTCTCAACATCATTTGGAGAAATAAAATAAATAATATCTTAACAATCTCTAAGAAAGAAATGACTTAGAAGCAACAAATGAAATGCCTAATTAAAGGTATCAGGTCTCTGTTTTTATTTGCATTCTCATTTGTGTGTGCCTGTGTGTGTGTGTATGTGTATGTGTATGTGTGTGTCTGTGTGTGTGTATTCTGAACTGTGCACATATACTTATGGTTATACATATGTTTGTATATTTTCTTTACTGAATAAAACTGATTTATAAACAGAGGAGAGCACTCATAAACAAAGTAAAGTAAATCCAAGTGTTTCTCAGTTTCTGAGATTTGGGAAATTTTTAAGAATGTGCTATACTTAACTACTATCATCACCACTTCAGCTGAGCCTGATTGCTAAACATCTTCACAACTGAGCTTGTTGACATTGTGCTTATTCATTCAAGGAGGGCCAATCAGGGTCACTGGACCCTCACCACCCACTCTTCCCAGCCAACTGTATGTAATTTAACCCTAACCACACATGGCCTCCTAGATTTGGGGATGGCTAAAGTATACAATCTGGGGAAGACTAGGAAGAGAAGGCATGACCCATACTGGGTAAAGGCTTTCCAGTGTGCATACCCTCAGGCCATACATACACCTCAGCAACCCCTCAGTTATCTCGGTAAGTAAGCTCAATAAATTCATTGCTTCCCCAGTAAAAATTTAATCAAACATTGACTTGATACTGGAAACTTAAGAGGGAATAAGCATTGCTTAGCATCCCCAGGAAAAGAAGTCTCTCACAACAGATGGAAAATTTATTTGTTAATGCTATTATGTCTCATAATTATTAAAAAAAAGAAAGAAAATGAGAATATAACAGATGTTAAAAGGATATAGGAATGAGATATTTTCCAAAATTAAAAAAAAGAGAAAGCCTAAGCAAGTGATGAAGGTCTGCTTAGGTTTATTAAGATATATAAAGGATGAGACAAAAATAATACAAATATAATCTTAAATTTTCTATGGTCATAGTTTAGCCAACTAGTTTAAGGAACAAAATATACACATAGTCAAGGATTATCTGAGAATATTTGTTTTTTTGCCCAAGCCTAATCTACATAGCACATGATAATTAAAAGTACCAGACTGGTGGAAATAAACTTATTGGACATTTAACAGCCATAGTTTGAGGCCTATACTGATGTGGTCAGAGAGACTTAAAGGACACTCTTTGCCCCTTGTCCTCCAAGGTTGGCTAAGATCCAGGGGACTACAGAAAATCTCTCAAAATGTCCTGTAACTGTGGTGAGTCACCTGTCCTCTTGCTCAGGGAGGACATGGAGACCCCACGAGATGGACTTGAACCAGTGTCCAGTCTACAAAGAGGAGGGTCAACTCAGAGGAAACATCTCATTCATGCTTATAAGTGAAGCCAGACATGGTCAAAAAGGACCTTTGACTTATCTTCACATAGATGGAATTGGTAAAAGAAAGGATCCGGGAGCTCCTCCCAAACCCATGTGACCCCTGAAGAACAGATCCTCAAATGAACTTAAGTGCACTAATAAATTGATTTATTTGGGCCAACTGTATGGTCTTAAACACCCAAAAGGAAAATATAACCAAAGAATAAATTAATCAGTATATTTCTTTAAGAGTTCAAGGGATTACACTTCCAGACATTAAGCTTAAGTCTATATAAAAAGTTATTTAGACAGTCATTTCTCATTGAAGATTTTGTTCCTCACCAGAAAGTGCTCCTCAGATATGTAAGACTTCAAATCTTGGTCTCCAATACTGTAGTGCCCACCTGTAGCTAAGGGAGACAACCAGCTATTGTTCAAAAAATGATGGATAAATTTGTTTTCTCCCCCTATCTAGAACCCTTTGAGAGGGAACTGACACTGATTCTAACCACTCCAACAGCTATCAAAACACCTAAAGCAAATCCTGAATCCATCACTCTAGAGCCAAGCCTTGGAAGAAAAAAGAAAAATGAAGAGGAACTCAGTAGAAGGATGCTTTTGGAAGCCCTTGTCAAGAAAATCCAAAGGACTATCATATGAGCATTTGAAAATTGCCGTTCTGACTTTTTTCCAGTTCCCTGTCTAGAACTTGAAATGCTAATTACTCTTGCCTTTACTTCTCCTTCACATCTCCTATTCAGTCAAAGGCTTTCTTTCCTCCCTACAGATAAGAATTATGCAATTTGGGAGTCTTTTAGATAGACCCACTGAAGTGGTACCCCAATTGTCTCACCCTGTGTCCCTCTTCACCATGGAAGAAGCCAGAGTGGTCTGCGTCTCTATTCCCTATTGGCAATTTGGGTAACCCCTTCAGAGGGTGTTGTGATAAGAATAGGAGGTGGGAATTAGCTAGGCAGTTAGGGTAAAAAGACCCCAAAGAAAATTAGCCAACTTCTTGGCTAAAAGTCAAAATGTCCTTGGGTCTCTTAGCAACATATTCTGTTCCAAAGACCAACGATGTCTAAAGTATTTGGGAGTTTGTATGTAATCCTTAAAATATTTTAGGGTTACCTCTTCAGAGGGGTATTGTTAGAGTAGCCAAACGCCCCATAAAAATAAATAACTAAATCAAATAAGAAGAAAGAGTACAGGAAGTTATCAGAAAAAAAGTGATGGGAAGATATGGGAGGAGTAGGAGGGGAGGGAGTGGGCATGGATTTGTTCAAAACACCTTATATGCATGCATGCAATTCTCAATAAATTATTTATTTAAAAAAATAAATAAAAATAATGTTCTATACTAAAGTAATATTAATCAGAGATCCTGATCATTTCTAAATAAGTTAAAATTTTAAAACATTTACTATGTATGCCTAAAATTTTCAAATACCTGAACATATTATTTGATAGGATAAAAAAGCCAATAATACTTGACTTTATTTCTACTTTCAAGGACTATATTATAAAAATATGTGTTTTTGTAAAGCACAAATATGTGTAGATCTATGGGCTACTGGTTTAGAGTTGCAAAAGACTAATATACAGTCATTCAAAATAAAAATTAAAAACCCTATAGATGAGGAAAGTGAGACATATTTATGAAGAAAGTCATAAATATGAAAGCATATTTTTGGTAAAGAGAGATTAAAAGAGTAATTTTTATATGTGTGGAAGAGAAATGCTCGTGGTCAAAATGTCAAAAAACTCATATAGAACAAAACTGAATATTTAAACAAATTGCAAAGATCTAAGAAAGTTGCATTCACAAAGGTTTTAGAAAAATGTAAGTCTTTTTTAAGAACCAATATTATATGTGAACATGTTGGGTAAAAGTAACTGAGAGCTATCTACAAATTAAGCTTTTATGTCAAAACCACACATATAAAGGTAAAACACCATGCTAAAATAATTGCCTTTTCTACTGTATTGATTTGCTCTTAATAGTACTTTGTGCAAAGTTTCATTCATTGTTTAGGTAACTGGCCCATAAAGCAAAAATTCTGGGTTTTAACAAGACAACTTCTTGTACTTTGTGATATCATTCATTAGGTCTTGGCTATTTAAGGAAAATGAGACTTCTTAGTTTTAAAAGTGCTACATTTTATATCTAATGTTTACAGAATGAAAAATAAATTGCTTTTAATACTGCTGAGATTCAAAACAAACATTCAGTTAAAGTCATTTATCTAATGCAAATACAAGGTAGAGAGGCTTTTAGTAGTCCTCACATAATAGAAAATGTACAGGTAGGTAAGTGCATCCCCCATTGGTTTTACATGTTTTCGTGATTTTAGTTGTTCAAATTGCATCCTATTCTGCAATCACAATGTGGAATCTGGATTTGTCTTCATTTTACATTTTAATATAAAGGTGCACACCTTTAATCCCAGCACTTGGGAGGCAGAGGCAGGCGGATCTTTGTGAGTTCAAGGCCAGCCTGGTCTACATAGCGAGTTCCAGGACAGCTGGGGCTACAAGGAGACCCTGTCTCAAAAAAAAAAAAAAAAAAAAAAGAGAGAGATTTCAATGCAAAAAAAATGCTTTGTTAAGTACTGTAACCTCCTATATTTGCCTTTATAATTTTTTATTTAAAATACATAACTAATTTTATGCTACAGTATTTCAATTCATTGGTATTTTGGACAAATGCCTCAAAATCAAATCCTAAAATTAAGACTTTTGTAATCTAGAATTAACTTTGGGATTTACAGAGGACCCCTGAAAATTCAAAAGATACATATTAGACACATTTTTATAAATGTGTTGTTGGGATGTGTTTCAAATTCACATGAAATTTCTTCAAATTTGTCCTGGCATAATGCTATTAGTTCTTAGTTCTTTGTTTTATTTGTTTTTCGAGACAGGGTCTCCCTGTAGCTCCAGCTGGGCTGGAACGTGCTGTTCTTATTTGACTTGGCCATTATTTGATGAAATTACTGTATTCTACAAAAGTTGCCATTCTTTTTCATTTGTAAATGCACACCAGTTCTTTAACCATGGCTATTTTACATCTTATTCATAGCCTGCTTTACCCTTAGGACTATCTAGAAACATTTGTAAACAGATATGTTGCTCCTCTCAAAGCTATAACCCTAAAGCATTATTTCTTCATGAAGGTTCATGAGGACCAGAAAGAACTCTAACAGGCACCAGTTTCTGAGAGCTATGAGGACAGACCATTGGATTAAACAAACACTCCTAGAACTTGAAAGAAGAAGCTGATAGATTTGTAAAAAATGTTAACAAAATTCATATAGAGTATGAGTTAGTCACATAAGACTAAATTATCTGAGATTTAAGTGGAATAGTTTTCTCGTAGTTTTCCTTCAAACTAAACCCATTTACTCATTTCTGAAAAATATTCTGATATGACTTTGAACAGTGAGGAAATAGAGGCTACTTTTCATCCATGAGAGAAACACTTATTCAAAATAGTCCTAACTTTTGCATGGTCCTACAGTTCCACCTGTTTGGCTTTAAACCCTCTACCAAACTACCCTCCAAATACACCCGAGGTTTCTAAACTCCAATACTCAGTCTGTTATCTTGAACGGGTAGGGGTCAGGATTTAAACTTTGGCTGGTCATCATTCTTTGCTCTATTTTCATTTTGTTTATATCACTTCTGTTTTATGGACCCTGTTATTTCAAAAACTGTAAGAAAAACAAAATTGTGGTAACCTGATGATTGGGTGTGATGTATTTTATCACATTCACATGACCTAGACCTCTGGAACTCATGAGAACATGCGTTGCTATATAGATTTCTACCCTGGCCTCGTAACTGTAGCATTCTTCCTTACCAAGTGAGAACTGTTTTTTCTGGGAATAAGCCTGTCCATAAATGTCAGAATTCAGTTCTTGGCCCTTGGGAACCATTAGTTGAGCACCAATGTTTTCCACAGAAAGATTGTGATTGAAGCAGGAAAATGAGAAAGAAATCTAAACGTCACAAGAATTAGGTCACAAAATTCTTTATCATGGGAGAAACATTAAGCATGACACTGTAGTCACCTAAGTCATTCCAACCTTATACAGAAGGTTTCTGGGGATTCCCTGACACTACAAAGATAATAACCCCCATAAAGGGGCAATATTAACAGTAATAGCTAAGTGCAGTACTGATATATTTTGTACAGGTTGTTAAAGGACCAATAAACTTTAAATCCAATCATGACATTCTACATAATTTCCCTTACAGAAGCCACTTAAAACCACTGCTGTGGCAGAAGAATTGAGAATGGGGAATGGGGCTGAATACGATGTTGCTAATCATATGCCCTCTGTCTCCACATATGCATCTGCCTAAGACACCAACAAGAGACCATGAAGTAGAGTTATGGGTACTGGGTGTCACTGCCTCAGAGTAGCATGACACAGGCAAGGGTGGGTGCTGATAGCAGGGCAGACAGCACTGGGAGAGCTGGCGTCAGCAAAGGGCTAAATTGGCAGCTCCATGGTTCCTGATCACTACAGAATCACTCATATTCAAGCATATATCTGGCCTTGACCAGAGAGCATCATACCTTCCACCCTCCAGTTGAATGAACATAGTGACAAAGGGGAGACTTCATCTGGAGATCATTGAAAACTTTCATAGATTAAGTGTATTATGATCCAGAAAGGAGTGTCCTAGTTACTGACTGACATCTCTCCAAAATATCATACTAATTCCCTCTAAAAGTAGATCAATGATTTAGAAATTATGGGAGTATTTGACAAATTATTTGCATTATTATCCATAGCACTTGGTAAATAGCCTTATGATATGTCACCTAGATAATAAAATAAGTTAGATGGTTATTGTTTTAAATATTGTGTGCATAGTAATTTATAGAATGAATTCATCTGGTTATCTATCTCTTAATATTTTAAAATATTTTTATTTCTTCTTTGAGAATTTCATACAGTGAGTGTATTTTGATCATATCAGACCCCATTTTCCCCTATCTCTTCCCTCACCCTGACCATACCTCCTAATTTCATGTTCTTTATTTTTTTTAAGCCTATCAAGTCTAATTTTTGTTCCCCAGTGTTCTTGGGCATGGGTCTAGCCCCTGAAACATGGTCAATCTACCTGCAGTTACTCACCTAAAGAAAACTGACTCTCCCTCTCCCAGCAGCTATCAGTTGTCAATAATTCCTCAGATAGGACCAGGGCTTCTTGCCAACCTTCCCATCCATGCTAGATTATTGTCTGACTTGAGCTTGTCCAATTCTTGTGTTGTGAACTCACAAGCACTATGAGTTCATAAGTGCAACTGCCCTATTGTATTCCAGAAAGCATGGTTTCCTAGAAGTTATTAATATTTTGGATGTCATTTTTCCATTTCACTCCTAGCATCCTCTACACAGTGAGGGTTAGAGCCTATAGCTATACTTTCTTTTCAGTATATCTGGTACCAGCACATAGTAGTCTTAAAATATTATCCACTAAAGGATTAAATAATTGGATAAATGCATATTCAATTAGAAGTTATTTCCCAGTCCTAATTCCCAGGTCAATAATTCAATTCCACAAAAAGAAAAATAATGGGAATCTATGAAGCCTAAAGCACATAAGAAATCTGTGGAAATGGGAGGGTAAACATTCTCCAATCCCAACTTTCAAATGGCATAAAACTTAATGAGAAACAGATATTTGTTGCACACTTTTGCTTGAAACACTGTATTCCAGCAACACCAGGCCCTTCAGGAAGGGCTGTGTCTGTTGCTATGCATAGCCCCACACATTTGGGATGTTTTAGGCAGTGAGGATCGATTTGGGATCTCAGGACTGGACCTCTGCTATGTTGCCCAGATGTGTTGCTCCTTTGAAAAGTATGATTCTCAAAAGAGATCCTACTCTTGCCTCAGGCTCTGTATGCTAACACAATGACCTCACCATTAAAATTTTTGGTTTTGTTTTCCCTCTTTTCAAGTTAGAAACTAATATCATGAATTTTAATAAACCTAAGTGTTTCATAGATTCCCTTAAATTATCTTTAATTTCATCCTTGAAAGCATGTAGGTCATGTTACTTAATACACAGTAGCAGATTTAAATGCATGGTGCTCATTTCCAGAAACCCTAACCCCTGTACCACCAGAGTGGAAAATCTGGAAATAACTATAATTTTATTGGTTCCTTATTCATTTTTATTTATAATAAAATGGGAATAAAAGATATACTTGTGCACAATAATCCTAGTATCCATGGAGTAAAAGTTATAAAATTCCCACCTTGTTCAGATGCATGGATTTAGCAACCCACATACAGGTATGCATGATAATCCCATCTGAAGTTTAGAAGAACCCTTTCTGGAACTTCATTCAGAAATGGAAATCCACCATTCTCTTACATGTCAAAACAAGAAGATTCTATGATAATCAACGTCAAATTTATATGCATAGCACAGAACAATCCGGGCACTAATGTCAATTTCTCTGCCTCTGCTTCTCCCTTCATGTTTGCAATCTACATCCTAAAAATGCTGAAAGGGAAATTTTAAAATACTTTAGAGGTCACTTTTCTCTCACTCCAACCCAGTGCTCTGCAAACTCTTCCTAAGCCCAACAAAGAGACTCAAAATACACTGTCCCCATTCCCAACCATTGAAAAATAAAAATAACACTTAGAAGCTTGTTATCCTTTCAAGTCCATGTGTCATTTCAGAATGAAAACTGTCTTATTCTGGACACTCTTCTACCAACTCATTCTGTCATTCCTCCTCATTAGTTTGTTAAAAAGAAAGGGCTGGAGAGATGGGTCCACAGTTAAGAGCACTGGCTGCAATGGAAGAGAGCCCTGGTTCAGTTCCCAGGCCCCACAAGGAGACTAACAACAGTCTGTAACTCCAGTTCCAGGGAACCTGACACCCTCTTCTGGCCTCTGCCAGCATTGTAGATATGGATGCACTTACACACATGCAGACAAGATACTCATACACATAAAACTATTTCTTTTTAAAGAAAGAAAAAAAAGTCAATGGATCTTTCAGGAAAAATTTCTACATATCAGATGAGACTAAACATTTCCCAGTGAGTTCAGAGCTCAATTTCCTTGGGGAAATTATCTGGGTTAATGCAGTAAACAACCGTGACAATGTTTCTGTAATATGCATTGCCTTCTTTTATCCCTGTTTTGCTGAGAAAGGGATGTTGTTTTGTGTTATTCCATTGAACTTTGTTCTATATCTTCTCACTGTCAATAAAATGATAAAGAAATAACCAGTATCACATAAAAGAAGTTGAAAAGCTTTCTAGTGACACATTAGAGATCCAAGCAAGTAAAAAGATCATTGTGCAACCAACAAAGTAAATGAATGCTAAATCAATGATCTGCAATATATCAGTGTCATAGATTATGAAACAACAGTCACTGAAGAACTCCACCTCTTACCTCTCGCTTCCTTTTATTATGTCACATTTTATGCCTTTGGGTAGTATTTATCTTCTGGACTGAATTTCTAGTACCCAATAAAACATAGTGGAAACTACTTTAAAAAAATCATTCTGGAAGAATGCAAAGGAAAATAGCTTTAGATACTTAAGTGACAATAGAATTTATTCTCATAATTGTTTTAATAGCTTTTGTATAATCCTCATCACTATTATGAGATATAAAATGTATTTATCAAATCTGTAATCATTATGTCAAAAAATCTGAATTACTGTAATATTTTGCATATTGTTAAAACTGTAACTTTAATTGTAAAAAAAAATTATTCCCAAAAGAAAATGGACAGATGGGAACAAAAAAAAATAATAATGATACCAGTTTCTACAGTCAAACTCTAAGAACACCGTGCTCCACATAATCAAACTGTCCCCATTTCAGCATTGCCATGAGCAAAAGAAATGATCATAGAAAACATTTCCACCTTATCCCCAAGTATGGACAGCTGTAGACTGCTTTCCCTTGCTTCCTGTGAAAGTGCTTGTACAGAGCTAAGGGTAAAGAATGGCACCAAGTCTTTGCCCTATCAGTCTTTGCCCATGATTGTACAAAAGACAGAGGATGTTAGAATTTGGATCTTACTTGGCCTACAAACACCTTTGTGCCTTCTCCCCGAGTGTCACTACTGGGAGGTGGAGGATACTTCAGGAGGCAGAGCTTAAGAGAAAGACTATAGGCGTGTGCCCTTGAAAGGGACTGTGGTAGGCTGCTCTCTTTTTAATCTTTTATTACTTGAGCATGAAGTAACAGCTTTGCTCTGCCACCTGCTCCTGCCATGATGTGATGCCTTCTCACTGGCCTAAAGGCCACAGGGCCAACAAATTCCAAACTCCTCCAAAACTGTGACGTCCCCCCAAATTTTTTCTGGTTATGAGTTTATTATTCGGTTATTTTTTACAGTGATAGAAAGCTGACTAAAACAAAGGGGAATGGAAAACATTAGATAAGACACAGAAAAAAGGATTGTGTGTCCTTCTCTATAGAAGAGATTACATGTTAAGTATAAAACTTTAATGAAAAAAATGTCAACCGAGGCTTGGAGGGAATGGCATCAAGGAGGTCTTTACTAACTGGATTATCCCCTATCTTTTGTTCAATACAATATAAGCTTAAAAACTGATTTAAAGAATGAAGCAACTGGCAAACATCTTAACATTAATTTTAAAACCTAAATCCATTTTTTTTCTTGAGATGGCAAAAATTAGCTAAATGCTAAAATTAAAAGGCAAGAAGAACAAAAATGGATATTATTATCTGGCTGGGTTACCAGTCACTTCTTTGGCCAAATAATTTGTTCTATTCTCTAAGACTATTTTATATAGTTATCCTATGAAGATTGGAAGAGCTATAACAGGCTATTTAAATTTACTTTGGCTGACCTAAAATTTATGCATAAGGACTTGGGAACTACCTGAAAATTCTCAATGGCCAAACCTGGAACATTTTGAGTGAAAAAAACATCATAGGGTAGTATTGGCTTACAACCCATAAAATAAATGTCCCAGAGTGTATACAGACAGAAACAAATGAATAAATATGAAAGACGCACATCTCTTGCATAGAATGATTTTTACATAACCCATATGGAAATTTTACCACAAAGAAGTGGAGAGCGGCCTTCATACACTCATTAAGTTTGGGCTTTGTGTAGTAACTCCCTTCCAAAGAATCCACAGCAAACCATGAGAAAGAGAAAGTAGTACCACAATATTACAGTGGAAGCACCTAACAAACAGTACATGCCTGGTGGTCGAGGGCACGCTTCAGGGTTAAATCATGTGGCTAATACGTGCTCTTAATATGTGATGAGAATAACATTCCACTTCTGAGAGCTTCCTTCCCAAAACAATTGCATAAACCCAACGTAACCCAATGGAAGTAATGTGTTCCAAAGGGGTGTTCTGCAATGTGCCTCACTGGCATTCTTCACAATTGCCAAGGTCATCAGAAGAAAGTCAGAGAAAACTATCACAGACTATTTAGGTAGAGACTCCAGACACAAAGCAAATAAAATATAATGTGTTGGAGAGGTGGAATTTCAGAAGAGGAAAAGGATATCAGATAAAACTAAAGAAATTTCAGCAAAGTATGAGCTGTAGTTAACAATATAGTTAATGATGGGTACTGGTTCATTAATTGTAACAAATGTACAGTTCTAACATAAGATATTAACAGAGGAGATCAGAGGCGGCCTGCGTGAGAATTGCATTGCCCAAATTTTTCTGTAAATGCCAAACTGTTCTAAAACAAAAGTATATTTTAACAAAAGCCATACAAATACAACTCTATTGAGTCATCCATGTTCTAGTTTAAGCTTTCAGGTTACTTATTCTGTTCATGTAAGTCAGGTTGAGAGCACTCAGTCTGACATTCCTGTCAAACTGTATCTTGGGCAGGGATCTAGTTGTCACTAGATTTTTAACTTTATGAAGACCCATTACATATGTGAGGCTTGACAAACACTAGTTTAACCACAAAAGCATCTTTATAGGTATTGGCTGCATCCTCTGCATATTTTATTCAACACAAATCAGATACATTGTTTGTAAATGTATTTCAAAAGTAAAGATGCTCTGCTTTAAATGTTAAATAGAAATCTACTGCAGAAAAATACTATTTTCTTCCAGAAGATGGTTATGAAGTTTATCTTGACTTTTGTAAATTGCTTGTTTTGTAGTCAAGCACTATAGTTTTTCTTTTCATAATAGATCCTGTTTACCTTCTGTGTATAGAAAATGAAAGAAAATAAGGGCAGTTTTCTATTAGGAAGAAACATTGCTAAATTGGCAGCAAACTGATGTCAGAAAATTGATCAGCCTGACTCCAGGACAGAAAGAAAGGCACACTGTCTCCTAGACTACCCATTACAATCTCTTGGGGAAATGCCTTAGCCTTTACATGCAGTATAAAGTGAGTGAGCCTTCAGCAATCAAGAGTCCACTGAGGGACATGGTGCCACTGTCTTAATCAGTATAACATTTGGATAAAGAAGCATTTTTGAGTCTGATTTAAAGCAGTATTAACTCAAAGTTGTTTTTTTGCATTTCATAAGAAAGAATTTCATTGATGAAGTTCCAATGATATCCTGTTCTGGGGGAAGAGACAAGGAATTGCTGAGGTATTCCCTTTAGGCAGCAGAAGTAACCTCACATCTTGAAAAACAAACAGGAAATCATTACAACAGACCTGGAGAAAACTCAGAAAATCATAAGGACACACTTTAAAGATCTATATTCCACTAAACAGAAAAATCTAAAAGTAATGGAAAATTTTCTAGATATGGATGGTTGACCGAAGTTAAATCAAAATGACATAAATAATTTAAACAGACCCATAACAACCAACAAGATAAATGTAATAATTAAAAATCTCCCAACTTAAAAGAACAAAGGACAAAATAGATGCAATGCAGAATTCCACCAAACCTTAAAATAATAACTAATATCAATACCTCTCAAATTATTCCATAAAATAGAAAAGAAATGAAACTTCTCAAATTCTTTCTACAATATTATGCTAAAACTAAAACAGTCAAAGACTCTCCCCAAAAGAAAATTATACATGAATATCCCTGATGAACATAGATAAAAAATTTCTCAATAAAATACTTGTGAGAGGAAGACACTAAAAGATAGAAAGACCTACCATGCTCATGGATTGGTAGAATCAATATTATGAAAATGACCATCTTACCAAAAGCAATTTATAGATTCAACGCAATCCCAATCACAATACACATGAAATTCTTCACAGAGCTTGTATAACCAAAACAATCTTGGACAAAAAAAACAATGCTGGGGGGATCACCATACCAGATCTCAGATCTACAGAGCTATAGTCATAAAAACAGCATGGTACTGGAACAAAAATAGACATGTAGATCAATGTACCACAATAGAAGACCCAAACATGAGTTCATATAATTTCAGCCACCTGATATTCAACAAAGGTGCTAAGAATAAGAATACACAATGGAGGAAAGACAGCATCTTCAACAAATGCTGTTGACAAAACTGGATCTTCACATGCAGAAAAATGAAACTTGACCCTTATCTTTCACCCTGCACAAAGTCAACTCCAAATGGATCAAAAACCTCAATATAAAACCTGAAACTTAGAAACTGCTAGGAGAAAACATAGGTAGCACGCTTCAAGATATAGGTATAGGAAAGCACTTTCTAAATCTACACCAGCTTCTCGGGTACTAAGGCCAACAATCAGTAAGTGGGACCTCATTAAATTACAAAGTTTCTGACCAGCAAAAGAAAAACCAAGGAAAGGAAGAGGAAACCCACTGAATGGGAGAAAATCTTCACCAGCCACACATCCAACAGAGGATTAATATCCAGAATATACAAAGAATTCAGAAAAGAAAGAAATAAGAAGATAAACGACCCAACAAAAACATGGGCAATAGACATAAACAGAGAGTTCTCAAGCAAAGAAATAAAAATGGCTAAGAAGCATCTTAAGAAGTGCTCAACACCCTTAGTAATTAGAGAAATGCAACTCAAAACCACTTTATGATTTCATCTTACCCCAGTCAGACTGGCTAAGATCAAGAGAATAGGAAACTCTGAATGCTGGAGAGGATGTGGAGAAAGAGGAACACTCATTCACAGCTGGTGGGAATGCAAACTCGTGCAACCACTATGGAAAGCAGTGTGGAGAACACTCACAAACCTAAAAATGCACCTACCATATAATCCAGTGATACCAGTCCTTGGCATATACCCAAAGGACTCATCATACTACAGAGATACCTGTACATCTATGGTTGTTGCTACTCTCTTCACAATAGCTAAGAAATAGAAACAACCTAAATATCCCTCATCTGATGAATGGATAATGAAAATGTGGCACATTTACACAATGGAGTGCTACTCAGCAGTAAGAAAAGGTGAAATTATGAAATTTGCAGGTAAATCGATAGAGTTAGAGTGTTATGCTAAGTGAAGTAACACAAATGCAGAAAAGCAAGTGATGTATGTTCTCCCTCATTTGTGGATTGTAGCACCAATCCCTTATATGTGAGTATATAAATTCTGATGTATCACCAGGAGCCAGGTAATGGCAAAGGATACATGGAGGTAAAGGAAAAGAAACAACCTGGAAGGGGGATAGTAGGGAACAGATGTTACTGGAGGGAGGTGGAAGAAGTGGGAGTAATCGGCAGGGAGGAAAAGAGGGAGGGACATGCAAGGGACCATAATGTGGGGGAGGAAGGAAAGTCAAGAAAGAGACAGAAAGATGGCGGGAGTCAGGAAGTATTGGGAGGAGGGTGGGGATAATGGGGGTACTGTGACTAGGAAGGGAGGGAGGAGGGAGGCCAGATTGGAGAAAAAAAGAGTAGACATGATTGAAACTCATGGGGCTAGGATACCTAGAGGGAAAAGTGATGCCCTAGAAACCCTATGAGAAATGCACACAGAGTGTCTGAACATTAACGCATATGTACAGCTGGAAGCTGCTTGGTAGGTAGGGAACAGTGTGAGATAGAAGAGACTTCCCTTAGAGTGATAAACACCCCATAAAGCACTCATCAAAGAAGCTTCTTTTTGCAGCAGATGAAGGTTACTGCAGAGTTGCACATCCGGTCAGGCCCAGAGAACATATACCTGGGAGATGCCCAGTACTAGGTGACACATCTGTAGTCGAATCTCTACAACCAAGGCTCATGGAACATAGTGGAATAAAGGGTAGAGAGAGGGCTAATGTACCCATCAAATCTCACCACTGAGGCTTCCATACACATCAGAGTGTGATGCAGACAGAAGGCCACAACTGCCCAACTTTTGGAAAAATAGTCACAATTGGGCTTGTTGACAGTCGTACTCATTCATTAAAGGAGTGCCAAGCAGGGTCACTGGACCCTCACCTGAGTATCCAGCCACTCTCCCAGCCAAGTAGTCCATCATTGGGAGACAAAAGGAAAATGAGGAAGAACCCAAAAGAGGGATGCTTTTGGAAGCCCTTGTCAAGAAATTCCAATGGACTCTTATATGAACATTTGAAAATTGCCCTGTTCTGACTTTTTTCTAGTGCCATCTAGAACTTGTAATGCTAACTACTCTTGCCTCCTTCACATCTTCTATTCATGAATCAAGGGCTTTCTTTTCCCCTTAGATACAAGAGTTAGGCAATTTGGGAGTCTTTTAGGTAGACCCACTGAAGGGGTACTCCAATTGCCTCACCCTACATCCCTGTTCAGCATGGAAGTCAGAGCAGTCTGCGTCCCTATTCTCTATTGGCAATTTGGGTAACCCCTTCAGAGGATGGCATGATAAGAATAAGAGGCAGGAATTGGCTAGGCAGTTAGAGTAAAAAGACCCCAAAGAAATATAGCCAGCTTCTGAGCTAAAAATCAAAATGTCCTTGGGCCTGTTAGCAACATACTCTGTTCCAAAGGCCAAAAATGTCAAAAGTATTTGGGAGCTTGTATCTAATCCTTAAAAGATTTTAAGGTTACCTCTTCAGAGGGGGGAATATTGGAGGGGAGGGAATGGGCATGGATTTGATCAAAACACCTTATGTGCATGTATGAAATTCTCAATAAAGTATTTTGTAAAAGTTAAAAAAAGAAAAGAGAGATACTGTAGAGTGTTTGATGAGGCTCCTATATGGAACTTCACCCAACCATGGCTCAGGAACCATTGTGGAAGAGAAGGTGGAAAGATTGTAAGAGCCAGGGATGGTTCATGAACATAAGGAGGTGGAGTCTTCCAGGCCACTGGAGGCTTACTCATGTGAGCCTGCGGCAGCAGTGACATTGTACACGAGACCCATGTCAACTCAATTACACAAGGGCCCAAAGGGGAGGTGAGAAGTAGGTGGTGGGCCAGCATTAGATTGAGAACTATTTAAGACTGATTGTTGCTGGGTGAGGGAGAGTATGACTTACATATGACCACTGGATGGTCTGACTAGACTCCAGTGGACACATTTACACTGAAGAACATTTGGGTAAAAATACCTGAATGAATAGAACTCAGCATGTAAGGCAGAATATATAGGGTTCAGTGGGGGGGGGGAATAGGGGGAGGCATGGATGGGGGAGGGGATCTGAATTTGAGTAAGAAATGTTGCATGAGATTTTAAAAGCTCAGTAAAAAAAATGTGAAAACAAAATGCTTGCAAACCGAATGCAAGAACACATCAAAAAATTATCCACCATGGTCAAGTCTGTTTCATCCTAGAGATGTGGGAGTGTTTCAGCCTAAATAAATTAATAAATATAATTCACCACATAAACAAACTCAGGGACAGAAACCACATTATTATCTCATTAGATGCAGAAAAGGGCTTTGGCAAAACCCAAAATCCATGCATGATAAAGCTCATGGAGGGTCTAGAGATAAGCGGGGATATATCTCAACTTAATAAAGGCAATATACAAGAAGACCATAGCCAACATCCTACTAAATGGGAAAAAAACTCAAAATATCCCAAGTAAAATCAGAAACAAGGCAAGGGTGTCTACTTCCTCCATTCCTGTTCAATATCATGTTTAAATCTTAGCTTGATTAATAAACCAAATGGAGATAAAGAGTATACAAATTTAAAATAAAATAAGTCAGTCTATCTTTGTTTGCAGATGATACGATTCTACATATAAAAGACCCTAAAGACTCCACCTCAAAACTCCTAGGACTGGTAAACACATTCAACAAAGTACTTGAATATAAAACCAACACCCCCAAATCAGTATTTGCAGTATGTTGCAGTATCTTACAACAACAAACATAATGAAAAAGAAACCAGAGAAATGATCTTATTAATGATGGTCTCAAAAAATAAATAAATAAAATATATTGGAATAAATCTAACCAGGGCAGTGAATATTGTGTGCTAATAACTTTAAGACATTAAAGAAAGAGATTGAAGAAGATACCAGAAGATGGAAAGACTTCCCATGCTCAGGGACCAGTTGGATTAATATAGTGAAAACAGAATCTTGCTGAAAGCAATCTATAAAGTCAATGTAAAACCCATTAAAATATAATACAGTTCTTCACAGAAATTGAAAAAATAATCTCAAATTTCACATTATATGTAGAAAAACAAAAGGCCTAAGATGGTCAAAACAATCCTGAACAATAAAAGAAATACTGGAAGCATCACCATCTCTGGTTTCAAATTATTACAGAGCTATAGCAATAAAAACAGCATGGTACTGGCATAAAAACAGATATATTGATTATTGGAATATAATTAAGGATGCAGAAGTAAGTCCAGGCATTTGTAGTCACATGATTTTTGACAAAAACACACATCGGAAGAAATACATCATGCTAAACATTGTTATTCCCTCACACAAATCTTCTCAGGTCCCACTTGAATATCTGGTAATTTTTTTTCTTTACTGGATGTTTGAATGTTTAGAATAAACAGCTGTGTATTAAGCACTGACCATGTTCCAAGTGCTATTTTAAACAGAAACAAATACAGAATAACACTATTTTTCAAATGACTATAAAACCTACAGTGGGAGATGTAATGGTCTAAATACCATCATCTCAAAATGCACATCTTCCCAGACCTCAAAATGTGACCTTATTTGAAAATAAGGTGTTTTCAGATTAGAAAAAAACACACTACATTATGGTGGGCCCTAATCCTTTTAATGTTGTCCTTATAACAAGGAAAAACAGAGATACAGAGATACACACAGGAATAGTTATCATGTGTCACTGGATGTAGAAATTGAATCAATTCTAAAAACCAAGAAGAAAAAGGACTCTGTCAGTGACTACCAGGATCCACAGATCTGGGGAAGAGGCAAGAAAGGCCTTCTACTAAAGCCTCAGAGTGCTCAAGACCTTTGTAAATACCTTGATTTCAGTCTCTGGCCTCTAGAACTGTATAAGAATATTCTCTTCTAAGTCTTCACATTTTGGGTGTTTTGGTACAGTCACCCTAAGAAATAAAGAAAAGAGATAGATAGCCAACCAAGGATTTCTATAATAATGGATTCAGGGCCCCATTGCTGAAGATACTGCAAAGTTTGGGCACAGGAAATTAGAGGAATCAAGCTGGCACTGACCTGGAAGCCTCTTTCCAGAGGTCCAGCTTTCATAGTATCAGAAGGTGCTATGCAAGCTGCCAGTGAAGAAAAGCACAGTCCTACCCAGCTGTAAAACCTGTAAACCACAATAATGTCTGGCCCAGCAAGATACCCCAAATTGTACAATACTGGCACTTTTCTCTTAGGGGCAACCAACAGCTGTCATTGGATTTCAGATCAGATTAATAGGAGGGAATTCATGCCTGGTACTATACATCTAGCCAAATACCCGTGGTTGCAGAGATCATTGATCCTAGAAAACAATCTACTGCTCCTATTTCCCTAAAGCAATAGTTTCTAGCTATTCTAAAAAAGTATCTTTAAACCCACAGATAAGTGTAGCTCTTACCACTCATCAAAGAAACTTCTTTTTACAACAGATGGAAACAATTACAGAGAGCCACAGCTGGTCAAAATGCAGAAATAAGTGACTGTGAGGTGCCCAGTTCCAATCGATACATCTAAAATGCAACCTCTACTCCTAAGACTCAGGGAATATCACCAAAAAATGGGACAGAAGATTACAAGAGCCAAGGACAAGGACACTTGCTGAAATATCCCAGATATGACAGGGATGTGACACCCATGGAATTTCCACAATATGATTACATAAACAAGACTTGCATAATGATAACACTAGCTGACATGTTAATGTGGGGTGTGGGAAATTTCACAAGTTCCCAAAGTGGTTGACCCTAAGCATATGTACACAAACACACACACACACACACACACACACACACACACACACACTCACACACAAAATGCAACAAGTCAGAATACTGAGATGAAGTAAAAAGACATGGGAGGAGTTGGAGTGGAGAGAGGAATGAGTGAAAATGGTGGAAATTAGTACTCATGTATGAAATTCTCAAAAAATTGAAAATTTAATAAGTACTGGAAAGATGGTTCAGTGGTTAAGAGCACTGATTGCTCTTCCAGAGGACCCGGGTTTGATTCCCAGAACCCATATGACAGCTAACAACCGTCTGTAACTCTAGTTCCAGAGGATCCAATGCCTTCTTCTGACCTCTGTGGGCACTGCACAACATGGATGCACTTTCAAACATGCAGGCAACACATTCATGCACATAGAATAAGAAGTAAAATATTTCAAAAATTTCACAAAATAGATTTAGGGGATGGGAGATAGCTTGTCAGTTAAGAGCACTTGTTACTCTTGCCAAGGGCCAAGGTTCACTTCCTAGCACCTACATGGTGGTTCACAATCTCCTGTAATTCCAGTTCCAGGGAATTCAACACCCTCTTCCGGGCCTCTGAGGGGACCAGGCATAGACTTGGTATATATACAAGCATTCAGGCAAAAACTCATAAACACAGTCTGGGGAGATGGCTTAGTTGGTAAAGTGTTTGATCCTCAGAACTCACATAAAAAAAAAGTCAGGTGGGTGGCATGACCTGCAATCCCAGCACTGGTGAGGAAGCCACAGGCAGATCCCTGGGGGCTCACTGGCCAGACAGTTCACCCTACATGGTGAGTTCTAGGCCTTGTCAAAAAAAAAAAATGCATACACGTGAAATAAAAATATAATGGATTCAATTTAAATAGGTCTTTTTAAAATGCTGGGGTTTAATTGTTATATATGAAAATAGATGCCTTAGATGGAGAAATTCCAAGACACATGACAATTACGATGGGGAACAGGAAGGAAAACAGATTTGATTATTTTCTCTGTTGTTTATAACGCCATCTTTCAGCTTGCACTGCATTTATTCATTAAACAAAGTGGTGGTTGATTCTGACTACAGTATAAAAGGTTTCAGTGAGGTTTCCAGCCATGGCTAAAAAGCAACATAAAACTAAAGAGGTGTGAAATGAAATGATCAGCCATAGCACTGATGAGCTTCTAAAGCAGGTGCAGCGGTGTTCAGCAGCCCTTTCCATTCCCCCAACATTGCCCTCAGTTATTGTCTTACAAAGTCAAACTGCACAGGAAGAGCTTTCATATTTTGGTAATCCAATCCATCCTTTCTCCAAGATACATTTGCAGATAAATGGTAGGCTGGTGATAACACCTCAGCCCACAATAACCCCTAGAAAAGAATGGAGTCTAAATAATTAAATGTTTGGTTTGAGTGTACATGACTGGAGAGGTCATAGACCCCAGAGAAGAACTTACTTCTGTCACTTCTCTAGACCAATGTAACTTCTTATTATATTCTAAATACATATTCTTATAGTCACAAACAAGTGCACCTCTCACCACTCATCAAAAACCTTCTCTTTACAACTGATAGAGACTATTACAAAATTCTACAACTGGTCAAAATACAGGGAACAAGTGACTGTGAGGTGCACAGCCTTAAGTGATAAATCTACAATGTAACCTCTAAGCCTAAGGCTCAGATTTTAAGATTGTATAAGTCAAAGGGACAAGACACTTGCTGCTACTTAATGCATTCTAGATATGACAGGAAAGTTGCACCAATGAAATCTCCCTAGTACTGTAGCCTAACAAGATCTTCATAATGACAAAACCATTTGGCGTGCCAATGTAGTTGTAGGGAATGTCACAGGGTCCCACTCTAGATGAAGAGCTACAGGAAATCCATGGATGCTGAGGGAGAATCAGTTTTTTCTAGGATTGAGCTCTCTGAGAGGTTATCTAAATCCAAGAGGGCAGTCCTAAACTCAGGTACACATGAACATCACTAAATGAACTCAGTGCATTATGTGTGTGTGTGTGTGTGTGTGTGTGTGTGCGCATGTGTGTAATAATAACAAAGAAGAGGACAAGAAATTAAGAGTGATTGTTGGGGGAGACGTGGGAGAAGTTCAAGTGTGACTATGAGGGGTGAAATAATGTAAATACTGTATTCATGTATGAAATTCTCAGAAAAATAAAATATTAAAAAAGAGGAAGAAAGAGCAAAAATAAGTGCTTAGTTTGCCCACCCACATTAACAATGACACCTGATCTGGGACTCATATAACACCTAGCCCTGAAGTCAGCTTTCAAGAACTAAGTGGATTTTAAGTAACATTAATATTTCTCAGTTCTATCCCCTCATCCTGTCAAATACTTTGTATTCTGAGTGCATCTGGGCTAGGACAATGAAAGCATCTAACTCAGCTTTATGACTAGTATGACATAAAAAGGAAACAAAAATAACAATAAAAGACACCAGAAAATTGGAAGTTCATAGATAAACTTATGTTGGGTGAGTTTGCGGGTTCCTTTCACTAGAATTAGAAAAATAACCAGTGAACTATCCAGAAATGGAGAGTGAAACAGCGAGAAGGGAAAGAATATAGGGAGAGTTTTAAATAAGAAGAAACAAGAGAAGAAGAAAACAAAGTTAAAATTAGCAAAGAAATGCAAGGCTGATCACTTTGCAGTAAGAGAGCAGCTTCAGCTGGCACAGTGGAGATGTGTGAGGGACGTAGAGCCTCTGGTATGGTCAGCTTCCTATTCAGCCCCTGTCATCTCTAACCCCCAATCCTGCCAAGTTTTCATTTCCTTTCTTATACCCAGACTTCGAAGATCCTCCCTCCTTCACTGAGAAATGCTTGCTTTTCCAGAAACATGAAAGCAGCTTTTAATATATTTACTTTTTTTTTAAAGTAAAATTTTCATGACTTTTTATTTCAGAAGCCTTGTGTTTCTACCGAAAAATGTAGAGTGGTGGTAGAATGCAACGTATGCACACAGAAAGAGGTATGGATGTCTATTTCCAAACACAGCATTATAATTTTTATAAGAATCAAAATTTGAATAAAGGTCATTGCCTGCTTCAAAGTCTTTATGGTAAAACTTCCATTAACAGCATAACAATAAAAGTCACAGACTTGGGTTTCATATCACATTCTTAGCAGGTTCCTGGCCCTCAACTCAATTCCCAGCAACAACAACAAAAATCAATGAAGAATTCAGCATTTAAAGTAAAAGATACTTTTTGGTTAGAGGAATACCTGGGGTCACCTGCCTACCCATTATCTTCAGACATGTCGCTTTCTGAGCATGCTCCCTCTTCATACTCTTTGATTTTTATTAGCATGAATTACTAGTACAAAATGAGGGGTTCAATTACGCCCTTTTCACACATGTATAATGTACTTTGACCATATTCACCCACCATTATCCTCTTTTGTCCTTCACTCCTTCACCCCACCAATCACTGGTCTCCTTTCTCTTCACAAAGGCTCATCCTCCTCCCTTCATGTCATTTTTAAAATCCTAATTCCATACCTAAGAGGAAAAAAAACATAGTATTTGACTTTCTGGATCTGGCTTATTTTGCTTAAAATTCTTTATATTCTTTATGGACGACTAAAACTCTATAATATATACTATTATAATTAATATCAATTACATTTTCCTTACCAATTAATCTGATAATGGATATCAAGGCTGACTATATGACTTGATTACTGATAATAATTCAGCAGTGAACATGGATATGTAGTTATCTCTGTGGTACACTGGCTTAGATTCCTTTGGGTATATTCCCAGGAGTAGCACAGCAGATCATAGGATCATATGACAGTTCTATTTTCCATTTTTCAGAAATTAGAGATCTTTTAGGAACTTCCATACTGATGTCCATGGTGATTGACTAATTTACATTCCCACCTTTGATGTATCAGGATTCTTATACACTTTTGAGTGCTGTGCAGGCTGCTTGGACCTCTACTCTACCAAAGGGCCGTGACTCTGTCAATTCATTGTTCAGTTGTTCCTAGATTAGAGTCCCCTCCCGTTCACTATTCTACAAAAAAGAGTAATTTCTCAACATTCTTTAACTCACAGTCCTGTGTTGCTCTTATCCATGGTGAACCCTCCTGCTGAGAAGTTTGTTTATGAGGTATTGGTCCAACAGTATACAAATGCTCAGAAGAGAAGAACTTTGCCAATTTGTCTTATTAGCATATGCCTTAAACCTAAAACAGCACTGAATCACATAGGCTCCAGAGGCTTCTTTGTTGGGCAATGAAGGGCTCTCATTTCAGCATTATGTATTCGAGTCTCTCTGTGTTGTTTACCATGCCATTAAGGGTAACTCAAACATTTAGACAGACCTATTCCAAGCCTTTCTGGAAATGCATTGGAGTGAATGAAAGATCAAGAATTGAGGAAAAGGTATATATTTGGCGAAATAACAGCTTTAGCAGTTTGAGTAACCAAAGCCACTTTAAAAGACCAAGGGTCCTAAAGGGCCCTGGGTTCCCAGCTTTCTACCCTGTGTAGCACAAGGCCGGAAGAAAGTGTGAAAGAGCCATTTCATTCAAACCAACCTGTTAAGGCTGGTTTCCCATTGCGAACACAAGACTGAGTCTGGCTCCCATTTGAGTCATGAAGCAACCAGGTAAAAAACAGCACACAAAATAGGAGGACGTAAATGGCAACTAGGAGATTCAAAGGGAGTGTTAGAGGATGATGAAACCAGATTTCTAAATAAAGACTACCTACCGAATCCAAATCTACAGCTTCCCAGCAATGTGAGTGGAAACACTAATATAATTTTTAGGCTGAAAACTCCATAAGCATTCTTCCTCTCTCCAGAAACTATATGTAAAGGTGTTTCTGAAGACCACAGCACGTTGGTAAAACTAAAATTCATAGAGATTCTGTCAATGCTCTGGCTAAATCCCATTGACAAGAAAGGTTCCTTTGGGGAAAACTACCACATACACATACATGCATGCACATGTGCATGGGTGCATAACACACACACACAGACACACACACACACACACACACACACACACACTCATGACCAGTGACTGTCACTCTTTACTGGAGAGATTGTTGTAGTTTATGGTGTTGTACATGCATCCACAGTTCTTCATCTGATCCTGCAGGGAATGAATACCTAAATACTATTTAAATACACTTCAGTTGATAGCTAAACTTAGTTGCCAACTTGACACTCCTAGGAAGAGGGAGCCTCAACTAAAGAATCTCCCCCATCAAATTGACCTGTGGGCATGTCTTGGGGTATTTTCTTGATTGAGAATTGATTTAAGAGAGCCCAGCCCACTTCAGCAGTACTATCCCTAGGAGGTGGGAGCAAGCTGCTTCAAGTTTCTGCCCAGCTGGAGTTTCTGCCCTGCTGGAGTTCCTGACCTGCCTGCCCTGGATAGACTCTAATCTGTAAAATGGAATGAATTCTTTCCTCCCCAAGTTGCTTTAGGTCATGGTGTATATTAAAATAGAAAGCAAACTAGGATGCTTCACATCTTGCAAAAGGGAAAATGTTTGTGAAATCACACTCTTGCTTGTTTCTCCTCCTCTCCCCAGCCCTCATCACTCCTCCTCTACAGCCTCTTCCTGAAGGGAATAAATCTTGGTACCTGATTCAGCCTTCCTGTTTATAAAATCGACATTAAAGAGTTAACTTCCAGATAAAGCTTCTGACTTAAAAATAAAAATAATGTTGGCCTAAATTAGATTAAATTGGAATAAACCTGGTCTCATTTTAAGGTCAGTGAATTTAATTGATTTTGAGCAAGTTTATAGACATCTAAATAGATCGTATGCAAAGGCAGTATTTTTCCTATTTCAGTTGTCAAGTTCATTACCTGTTCCTGCTGTGACAATGCTGAGGAGCAAAAGGGCATGCTGTACTCAAATGAATGGCTCTGGTGACTACATCTCTCTCTGTGGAAGCTTGAGACATGCAATCATTTGGTTTGCTTTTGCTTAGTCAGGTGGTTTGCTTTTTTGCTTTATTTGTTTGCTCGTTTGTTTTGTTTCTTGATCTTCTAACAAGGAAAAACTTGACTCTAGAAGATTAAGAGAATAATGTATTTATCAAAGTCAATGTTCTTTTATTCTAATTTTCATTTTCTGTTTTATGCACTTGGTTTTGCATATATGATGGGTTTTAAAAAGACTTTCTCATACTTTCTATTGTAACCTGTGTTGCTTATTTAATACATGTCCTGTACTTTTTTAATCTGTGTCCCACACTTTATTAGTAAACCCTATGAGTTATTTTCCCAATATGCAAGCTAGCCTTTGTCTGGTCAGTTATTTCTTTCAGAAATTACAATACCTCTTTAGTACTTGGACAATTGCTTTTTTATTTTTAGTTCACATTTTATAGTAATAACATTATAAAAACTTCACTGAAGACGCAGTATTTACTACATTCTCTTGAGCTTAAATTCTCTTGAGTGAATTTATTTATTTGATTTACAAGGTACTTTTTCATAAAGCAGTTAGATTTATATTTTAATTTTCTATTTTCACATATTATGCTAAAAATCCACACTGCCTTAATTAAAATGACACTGTAAGGTGGCTATATCTTTTGGGAGGACAATAATTATTTCTTTGTTGCTTAGAATATTATAACCAATTTAGTAACCATAATAAAAATATACATTTCCTACATTATATAGTTGGTTACTTGATTCTTATTAATATGCTGCTATTATAATTTATTTTCCTCTTCAGAATTCTATCAGCTATGTAGCTTTAGAAAATAATTTTTTGCATGTTTTTATATGCATAATCAATTTTTTGTATAATTTTATTGAATTTTTGTGAATTTCATACACAACATTTTAATTATCTTTATACTCCCTTCCCCACTGATACCCTCCCATAGCCCCCCCCCACCACTGGATTTCATGCATTCTGTTAAGTCCTATTGAGTCAAGTTAGTGTCCCTATTTTACTGTTCATCTTGTAAATTTTCAGGTATAACTACAGATGTGATTTTGGACCAATATTTGTGTACACATTGGAAATCAAAATGGAAGGCAGAGAGCTACAACAGGATGAGCACAGGCTTGAAATAGAAGAAGCCAGTTTGGGGGACGGGTGCCTGAAAGAGGACAGTGAGCAATATTGAGTCAAGTTAGTGTCCCTATTTTACTGTTCATCTTGTAAATTTTCAGGTATAACTACAGATGTGATTTTGGACCAATATTTGTGTACACATTGGAAATCAAAATGGAAGGCAGAGAGCTACAACAGGATGAGCACAGGCTTGAAATAGAAGAAGCCAGTTTGGGGGACGGGTGCCTGAAAGAGGACAGTGAGCAACTAATTGTGGATATCAGAATGGGTTGAGAAAAGGGCATCTGCTCCTGCACACAGACGAAGTTCAGCTGCTTCAGCAGGAAGTGGGTTCCCTGCCACTGGGGAGTTTTAGCAAAAGCTGGACAACTTCTTACCAACAATATTGTAAAGGTGATTTCTCTGAAGCTTGGGAAGTTTGAGAAGAAGAATTCAAGATTCCTTAGAGCTGGAAAAACAAAGAACAATAAAAATCAAAGCCCTCTGCATTCATATTCAATGGTAATGTGTAATGTACTTCATGTACATTAATGCATTTAATCATAAACTCATCAAGAGGTAAGTGTAGGACACAGACTATATTTAATAGATGAGGAAAAATGGTGCAGATACTATACCACAGAGGACATGACATTCCTGAACCATCAAGATGTACCAGAAGAAATAAAATGTCAGAATATTATTTTCTTGACTCAGATTCCAAAAACAGAAACAATGGAGGTGGATACTGGTCTTACCATTGGGAATTCTTGATGTATCAGTCATTATACAAGCTATATTGTGTTAACAAGTATCCCCCAAGTCTTTCTCACTCTGTATTCATGTTGATCATGGGTCAGCTCTGAGACCTGCTCTGCTTCTCCTAGATCTAGGGAGATAAATTAGCTATTGTCTCAGAGGACGTCAGTGACAACTATTAAGTGGAAAAGAGAATTCCAGAAGTGCTCCAAGGGGTTAAAGGGATGGAGGACCTAGAGATGACAATGTTGGAGAAATGGTTCAGTGGTTAAGAGCATTTACTGCTCTTACAAAGGACCCATGTTCTGTTCCCAATCCCCGTATCAGGTGGCACTCAGCCATCTGTAACTCAAGTTCTGGAGTTCTAGTTCCCTTTTCTGGCCTCCATCAGCACCCACGTGCACACAGTGCACATACAGTCAGGCACACATGCATAAAATTTTTTTAAAATTTTAGAAGAATTGACACAAATACCAATTTTGCTCAAAACTAGTTTGTTAGAACTCATCATATGACCCTCCAACCACAAAAGTCTAGGAAGCAAAAGCCTACGGTAGCTCAGGAGACAGGATATATCAGGTGATGGAGCCAATGACCAGCATATTTCCAGTACAGAATTGCCAAACACAAACGCTGATGATATCTCAATTTCTCAAAACTTTTCTCCAAAACTATTAATGAGAAGATGCTTTTGTAGCAGCCTAGTGAGGACATTTTACCTTTATTTCTATTTCACTGTGTATGCTCTTTTCAAAAGATGTTCGCTTTTGTCTCCCATAAACAAAAACAGTTAAGGTACAAAATAGTCTGAGAATGTGACAGCATCTATGCGTTCCTCAGTCTACTCTCTGAAGTGCAGGCAATGGCACAATTTTAATATGGGACCGCTTGAAAAGCACACATTGAATTCCATTAATCTTGATAATGTTAATGATGGTCATTTTTATTTAAATATTTCTTGTTATTTACAAAACATAAACCATATTTTTTATCTAAATGAATTCTATCTTCAAAACTAAACTACAGATGACTCTGCTGTCTTTGAGACCAAATGGCTTTTCAGAGTTACTTTGCAATAACAGTGTCTGCTCTAGTTTGCTGTCTATTGCTGTGATAAAATATTGTGACGCAAAGCAACTTGGGGACACTTCAGGTCACAGTCCATCACTGAGGGAAGTCAGGGCAGGAACTCAAGCAGCAGCAGAGGCAGGAACCATGGAGGACAGCTGCTTACTGACTCACTCACGCTTTCTTGCTAAGCCAGCTTTCTGCCTAGAGTTAGTATCTCCCTCCCAGAGTGATCTGGGCCTTCCCACATCAATAATCAAGCAGGAGCATCTATCACAAGCATGGCCACAGATAAATCTGATCAGAGCAATTCTTCATTACAGGTTCTGTCTTCCCAAGTGACTCTAGATTGTGTCAACTTGACAACAGAAACTAACTAGCAAAATATATTAAGACAGAGAGTCATTCTCTGACTCAGGAAGTATCTTTATATGGCATATAAGGACAGTCAGCCTGTACAGTGGTTAATTGTTTGTATCAATCAGGCTAAGGAATATTCAAACAGTTGAAAAACATAATTTTGGATGTGCCTATGAGGGTTTTTCTGAAGAGATTAGCATTTGAATCCATAAACTGAAGGAACAAGAACCACTCCACCACCAACAAATATGGATGGACTTATCCAACACTGAGGGACCAAACAGAGTAAGGAAGCAGAGGCAGGAAAGATAAAGTCACACTCCCTCTCTCTGAGCTGTCCTTGGATATCAGAGTTCCTGACTCCAGGCCTTCAGACTCCAGGGACTTACACGAGGAGTTCTCAGTGGTCTCAAGCCTTTGTACTCAAACTGGATTGTACCACTACCTCTCTTAAGTCTCAGCCTTGTTGACAATAGTTATGGAATTTCTATACTTCCTTAATGATACAGCCAATTCCAATAACTCTTCCCTTCTGTATATCCATATAGATCCTGTGGTTCAGTTTCCTAGAGCGCATTGTCTAAAAATAATTATCTAATTTTTTTAACTAAATCACTCTTTTCTCCCTCTAAACTGTCTTGGTATTATTACTATCATCATCACCATTACCACCACCACCACCATCATCATCATCATCATCATCATCATCATCATCATAGGAGACATGGTCTTGCTATGTAGCCTAGGATGGCTTCAAACTCAAAATCCTCTTTCTTCAGCCTCACATTTGCAAATGGCAATGTGTGATAAAAGCAAATCTCTGCTTAGATTACATGAGTAAGCCACCATATCTAGGTCTATTGACTTTAAACCACTCTAGAGCAGACTAAGAGTAGCCACTAAGTATTGTAATGAGCTCATTCAATTATATAAACACATACTTCTAAACTGAAAGTTAACCATAATTCTAACAAAAGAACTGTAGCTTTTATGGGGTGAAGCATTCCCTCCAAGAGCAGTCCAAGAGCTTTATCTCCATAACTCCAGAGAACTGAATTCCTTTGGTTATAAGCTGCAACATCAGTCTCAGCTCTCATTCATTTCCCTCAGTCCTTTATTAAATACAAGGTTTCAGTCCCTTCCTCTCAAAGATAGTTTGGAAAACTCAACATTATTTTACTTCATATAAACTGTTAAAAATCTTTTCTTTAAAGAAGGTCTAGAATTATAAAAACAACTTTAATTTTTATTATATAAATTGTCAATGATCCAAAATGGAAATCTTTAGATTTGGAGATACTGTTCTTGACAAAGTGTTGAGGACTTTCTTTAAAGTCACCTCCATCTTAGTGACAAAGAATTCAAAATCTGTGGCAATTTTGTGTAATTGCTCTGCAGCCTTGGATGGGTGTTCTTGTTCTCTTTGATGAGCTAAAATATGTGTCAGGCTTTTCTAGTAGCCAGGCTCCTTTTTGACATATTTTAAAGGGCAGGCTGTTTGCATTTTGTGAATGTAATAGGTTATTTTCTTTCTTTTGACTTCTATAAGGCTTCATGCTTTTTTTTGGGGGGGGAGGAAAGGGTTTATTAGGTTTACATCTCTTGGGTCACATTTCATCAGGGAGCCCAAGGTAGGAACTCAGGGCAGGAGTTGGAGCATAGGCCATGGAGGAATGCTGCTTACTGGCTTGCTCCCCTGACTCATGCTCAGACTGCTTTCTTATACAATATGCGCCCACCTGTCCAGGGGTAGTACCACCACCGTGGGCTGGGCCCTCCCACATCACTCAGTAATCAAGAAGATGCCCCACAGACATGGCCACAGGCCAGTCTCTGTATGAAGAAAATACAAAAAAAAAACAAGTATCTTCTTGAAGTCCCTCAAATTAAGGTAAAGAATAAGAACAAATCATTCTGGAAGAACGTAAAGGAAAATAGCTTTAGATACTTAAGTGACAATAGAATTTATTCTCATAATTGTTTTAATAGCTTTTGTATAATCCTCATCGCTATTATGAGATATAAAATGTATTTATCAAAAAGGCTTCATGCTTTTTAAAAAGAGATATAGTTACCAGAATTACCTTAATGTTAGTTCTAATAAACTAAATTGTCATCACTGGAAAATAGAGATACCCATAAAAGTTATGATTTACTTAACTTAGACTCTAAGTCAAAAAATTTGAATAATTTGACTAAATGAATTATATAGGTTGAAGATTTTACTATGACTTTATCTGGTTGACCTTACAAGTATTTTTTCCCTCTTTTTAAATTCATGTGTATGTTTTTGTGTCTATGTGTATGTATGCTCACATGTGTGCAGGTACCCATAGTGCCCAGAAGAGGGCATCAAATCCCTAAAGCTAGAGTTACATGTGGCTATGAGCCACCTCACCTGGGTGTTGGGAACTGAACTCGTTATCTGTGTCAATAGCAAGTTCTCTTAACCACTGAGCCATCTTTCCAGTCCCCTCTTTGTTCAACTTTCAGTTTGATGTATAACTAGAACTCACCAATCATATACCAGGCATTAGGCAATATATCATTGTCTATTACACTGTGGGATCCCTGAAATTAAGAAACGTACAGTCTAGCACGTATATAGAAGAGGTATTTTGAACAACATCCATGCTACAAAGAAGCATGTATAGAACACGGTGTCAGAGTCATGAGTTCTTTGGTGCACCACATCTGGAGGTCCATCCACCCAGCAAGCTTGGGAAAAGCTTGATATAAGAGCTCACATGGGAAACAATTTAAAGTATGGGTAAAATTTTCAGAGACAGAATTGTAATAGACGATAGAGCATACTGAAAAGAGAAAACAGTACAAACAAGCAAGGGTTATGTTGGGAAAATTTGACTAGTCTTTATTTGGCTGTAGTATAGGACATAGCAAAACAGAAGAAATAAAATGTGAAATGCAGAGGAGCAGAATCATGTAATGTTCAAGACAGAAAGGATTGTAGAAGCCTTTGTTTTACCTCTTATTGATATAGCTCTTCCTTCACACATTTATTTATGTGCCTCGGTCGAAACACTTACTTTATTTTGGATATGAGTCCCCTTTATTTGAAAGGCTCAACTGTGATTCAATGTAAATAAAACTTATATGAAAGTTAAATTTTAAATTCCACTTTGAAGTATACACGTGTGTACGTAAGAAACAATTATACTTTTTTCTGAGTCTAATAACCATAATTTGAGTATATAAATCTTCCTTAATCTTAATTGGTTTAGTTATGTTTATAAGTTTTTTTCAGTCCACCAAGGAATAAGGCTCATATATCCTTAATTGCCATAGACAAACTTCTTCATTTTAAGTAGTTAGATATTTCAGGACAATGCCACATAAGAATTTGCAGCATTGACTCCTGCCTTTTGTCTTTTATGTTTGCACCTAAAGATTATGTCTGCTGCCTTCAAAACTGTAAGTACTTAAGCCCTGTCCTTTCTCCATTGTCTTCATACTAACTGTGTTCTTAAGCATAAAAAAATGGATAGAAACTGTATCCACAGGTTGAAAGAAACAACATTTTTAAATGTCCATGTGGACTGGAAAGATGGCTAAGCAGTTAAGAGCACTGACTGCTCTTGCAGAGGACCTGAGTTCAATCCCAGCACCCACATGGCAGCTAACAACTGTCCATAACTCCAGTTCTAGGGGATCTGACACCTCCTTTGACCTCTGTGGGCATTACACAACACAGTTGCACTTACATACATGGAGGCAATACACTCATTCACATAAAATAAAAATAATAAATAAAAATAAAAAATGTCCATGCTACTCAAAGCAGTCTACAATTCAGTGCAAGTCCTATCTAAATAAAAAGAGCATTTTTTTTCACAGAATTGAAGAGTGGTGAATACTTAAGAGTAAAATTAAAAACTTACGTGTAATCACAGGAAAAAAAAGGACCAAATAGCCAAAACCATCTAAAACATAGCAAAAAAAGAACAAAGAAGAATGCATTAGATTACCTTCGTCAAAATATATTGCAAAGGAGTTGGAGAGATGGCTTGGAGTTTCAGAGCACTGACTGCTCTTCCAGAGAGCCTAGGTTCAGCTCCCAGCACTCACATGGCCGATAACAACTGTCTGTAACTCTAGTTCCAGGCCATTTGACTCCCTTTTCTGGCATTTGTGGGTTCTGTATGCATATGATAGGTATACTTACAAACATGCAGGCAGAACACTCACTCACATAAAATAAAAGTAAATTTAAATTTTTTAAAATATATATTACAAAGTTATAGTAAGCCAAACAGCACAGTTATGACATAAAAACAGACATCCAAACAGCAGAACAGAGTGGGCTGGAGTGATAGCTGCATGGTTAAGAGTATTGAATGCTCTTGCAGAGGACCAGGGTTTGATTCACAGCACCCACATGGCAGCTAACAACTGTTTATAACTCCAGTTCCAGGGGAACCAAGAGCCTCTTCTGATCTCCATGGGCATTGCATGACATGGGTACACTTACACACATGCAGGCAATGCACTCATATATCTAAAATAAAAATAATAAATAAAATATATACATATACATGATGAACAGAATACAGAACCTAAAGGAAAACCCAGTCAACTCATATTTGTGAAAAGTGCTAAGAATATGTCTTAGATGAGGATAACCTTTTAATAAGTGCTTCCATAAAAATTGGATATCCATATGCAGAATAATGAAACCAGACCCCTATCCCTTACCAGTCACAAAAGTCAACTTAAAATTATTAAAATCTTAAATGTAAGTCTTGGAACTATGAAACTACTAGAAGAAAGCATAAAGAAAATGCCTTGGGACATCATTGGAATTAGTTTTAAAAAAAGCCCTCAAAAGCAAGAAAACCAAAAGAAAAAAGGTATGTGGATCACATCAGACTAACAGGCTTCTAAACAGCAAATGAAGCAGTCAAGAGAATGAAGAGATAACCTACAGAATGGAAGAGAATGTCTGTGAGCTAGCCATCTGGACAAAGAGTTAATATCCAGATATAATAACTGAAAAGACTCAAGAGCAAAACTAAAATATAATTTAAAATTTGGCAACAAACCTAAACAGATACTTCTCTAAAAGGGGCATAAAAATGGCCACTGAGTATATGAAAAAATGCTTAGCATCACTAATCATGAGGAAAATGCAAATCAAAATTATAATGAGCTTTCATTTGATTCTAGTAAAAATAGCTATCATCAAAGAGTAAAAAGGTGCTGGCAAGGATATATAGAAAAGTGAACTCTAGCGCAAATTGATGATATTGTAAATTCAGCCATTTGTATGGAGGGTCTTTAAATATTTAAAAACACAGTTACTGTATGATCGAATAATCTCACTACTGAGTATATAAGAAATTAAATCAGTACATTGAAGAGACAGGTGCACGTCTATGTTCATTGCAGCAATATGCACAATAGCCAAGAAATAAAAACAACTGAAGTGTCTATCAACTGACATGGTTAATGACAATGTGCTTCAAAGACAGAATGGAATACTCCTCAGTCATGAAAAAAGAAATGCTGTCATTTGCTGCAACATAGATGGAATTGGACATGATTATATTAAGGGAAATAAAGCCAGGCACAGAAAGATAAGTACTACAGGACCTCACTCTCCCATGGAATGGAAATAATTGAGTCACTGAAGTTGACAGAATGGGGTGGCTACCTGGCCCCAGGGAGAGCAAGGAGTGAGGACTGGGGAGAGTTGATCAGAATATAATAACTGACCGTTAATAGGAAAAATGATTTCTGGTGTACCACAATAAGGGAAGATGGCTATATGATTTTTGCATATCAATTTTAAGTACAAATACATCAAAAGAAAAAAACCTGAAACCTCCCCCCCCCAAAAAAAGTTAAAAACAAATGAAAATTGGGAAAAATAAAAACCTTCCCTACTCAAATCTCTTGAAATTGCAGTGTCCGAGCTGCTGAAAAGCAGTGCAGATCTGGTACTTGGTTGTGGTGCCTGCACCCAGGGACCTGTTCCTTTCAGCTCTTGCTTCTCCGTGGAAACTCACAGCCAGCTAGACCTCTCTGTTCACTTTGATGAGAGCGCTCTCCACTCCTGCTTTCACAGACCCTGCTACCCAACTTCAAATACACAGGAGGAATGAATGGCTCAGCAAGCTCTTAAAAACAGCCGAGATAAAGGACAATGTCATTTTCATTTCAAAAAGCTCTTGGAAGCTTATCACTGTTGTTGAAATAGCTTTTTGGTTGCAGATCCTGAAATTGGCAGCAACCTGTCTTTCTCCACAGGCCTTCTGGTTGCTTTTCTGCTGCCCTGCCACTCCCGGAGTCCTGCTCCCCACTGTCTCCAAGGCCTCTAAACAGCACAGAACAGGCCCTGGAATACAGCATCCAACAGTCATCACCTACCTTCCAGGAGTGTCACCTCTTATTTGGAAAAGCCAGGCATTTTCAATGTCATTTATTTATCTCTCCACAGCAACAGCATCTTCCATCCAGCCCTGTGCTGCTATCATCCATATTATTGGCTTAAGCTGTTCTTCCAAGTATTCAAGGTGCTGCAGGCTCTGAATATTACCTGAAGTTAATTTTATCTGAAGTGAAGTTGCTAAGACCAAACATTCAATGTCAGAAAGTCACTCACAAACTAGACATATACATTTAAAGGAAGTGGTAAAAATACATAACTTTTTCAACAGCATGAAGGTAGAGACAAATTAAAAGTCATAAATACAGTTACAAAACAGAAGCCTGAACATCAGGAACCTGACATAAATGAGAGCACTTGTATCTTTTTCTTACAATGCTTTGACTTCTCCGACACTTTCCACTCACAGTACCACAAACAATCAGACCTTATAGAGACACATTATGGTCTTTCATTCATGAAACTAATACAGACTGGCCTCTGCCTATAGGATAGATCTTATGCTAAATACTGAGGAAATACTGGTGAGAAATCCCAACACAACCCCCACCTACGCAGAGATGACAGTAGGTTGTGAATCAGAGTCATAACTGGTAAGTGTAAGTTTATGTAGGAAAAGGGAATTGGACAGTGTCGTGAAGGACTCCAGACATGAAGAACTATCAGGAAAAGGACCCCGAGAAGAAGACAGAACATGAGGGTGAGAAAGGAGAACTGGGGTCCTGCTTCCCTCCAAGTCCTACATTTTAGATAAATTAAATAACATACACGATGCTATGTTCACAATAAACATTAAGAAATCCTTCAACAGCAAACTAAAATGAGCAACAAATCAAGATGAGATAGGACTAATGTCAAAAACCAGAAAACCATACCTTTAGTGATTCAGGTCCAGGTATATGAGGACAGATGTTAAGGCCCTAGGCCTGTGTTGTGTGTAGTAGGCAAACTGAAGCCAGCAAAGAATTCTAGCACTCAAAAGGGAAGTGTCATATATAAAGAACAGGCTAGAAATGTCCACCCACCCACAAAGGGAACAGCTAATGAAACTGTTTACCTCCGTCACAGCTCTGACCTACAAACAATGTGGATAGCCAACTCTGAAAACTCTCGGTATAATTATTCTTTTACAGAAGTCTGGGGTTTAAATGATGCTGCCCATACAAACAGGGTTGTGGGGAGTCAGTGATATCTTGTGGAAATATACTCACATATTTTTAATGAATGTAAACTTGAGAAGACAAGTCACTGTAAGCAAGATCAGCAAAAGTACCCAAGAACTATGAGACACTCAAACCTCCGATATTTGACCCAACAGACACAAAATAAATATGTATGAAACACATATAGAAATGAGAGCTAGGACTGAATTTTGAGGAACAGGCAAATCGTACTGAAAATTATTAGATTTGCAAAGAAAATGGAAAGGGTTAGATATCTTGTGTTGTCTCTTCCAGATTCACTCTTACAAATCCTCTACCACCAGGCTTTCTCTCCCCAGACGACTGTTCTCTTTAGAATGTCAGGCCAGCATGCTATGTGCCCCTACTGATGGGGTTTGGCCAGTGTGGAGGATGGGCAGGAGACCAGAGTGAGTTCAGTTATTTACCACCCATGACTCCTTCCTATCAGGTCCTCAGAGATGGCTACGCTGTGACAGAAAGGTTATGGTTCCAGAGTTGACCTGCTCTATGCACCCCTTCCTCCTACTGGTTTCCAGTAATGTCCCATCCACTGGAGGTTCTGTTGCTGCTACTCCTGAGTGACTGCCTTCCTCCTGTGAATAGTCTTTTTTATAGCCAGAAAGCAAAGATAAAACACTACAAAGAAATGGCAATTAGACTGCCAGCGTAATTTTCAATCATAGCAACAGAAGCCAGAAAACTGTGGAGTAATGTCTTCCAAATGCTGCTGAGAGTTGGAATTGTGTAGTGCTAGCATTCAGTAGCAAACTCCATAAGTATCAGTGAAAGTAAACAGAAACCAAGAGGAATTTTAGCAACGAACATTGACTATAATAAACATTATACACAAAACAACAAGAAAATTACATGAAAAAACAGTAGGTAAGAATTTAATAAAGTACTGGCAATGATATCAACACATTTAAGTCAATGCTATTTATACATATCATTAACAAATAGAACATATGTCATTAACAAATAGAGCATATAATCTTAAAAGAGATACATTTTAAATAATATACTTAAAATGAGATATCTAAGAATAAGGCTAATGCAGGATATAGTAGGTCTTAATAGAGTAAGTACTTGGGGTATTGAAATATGCTACAGAAAAGAGAGATACAAGATGCAAGATGCTCATGAAACCAAGATAATAGACATCATGAGATGTCAAATCTACCCAAATAGAGCTAATGACTAGTATCACTTGAATCATTCAATAATATAGTGATATGGACAGGCACAAGTGTGCTTATTCTTTCTTATTTAGCATATGAATATAAAAGCATGATATTTTAAATTTAAAAACTGAATTTAAGGAAAATTCAGTATCAAGAAAACTAAAGAAAGAATTTTTTAAATATTTTATTTATTATTTTTATTTTATGTATATATGTGTACTGTCTGCATGTAGATGAGTGTACCCGTGTCATGCAATGCAGCGGATGTCAGAAGGGGCTGTCAAATACCCTAGGACAATAGTTAGCTAGCCACATGGGTGCTGGGATTAGAACCCCGGTCTTCTGCAGGAACAGTCGGTGTTCTTAACCGCTTTTTTAAATATTTTATTTATTATTTTTATTTTATGTATATATGTGTACTGTCTGCATGTAGATGAGTGTACCCGTGTCATGCAATGCAGCGGATGTCAGAAGGGGCTGTCAAATACCCTAGGACAATAGTTAGCTAGCCACATGGGTGCTGGGATTAGAACCCCGGTCTTCTGCAGGAACAGTCGGTGTTCTTAACCGCTGAGTGACCTCTCTAGCCCCAAGAAAGAATTTTTAATGGAATAGTTAATACAATATGACATTTTAAAATGGTCATTTAAAAGAGACAAAAATACCCAAAATATTAAAACTCTTTATTAATGATCTTGACAAACTGCTGCATTGGAATTGTGACGGCAGAGTCCAGACTACAGTGCAAAGGGGAACATAGGAAAGGTGAACACCTCTGTTTAGATGTTTGATTTCCCAGTGCAAGAGAAAGAGTGTAGCCGGAGGGGGACTGGGGAGTGAAGAAGGAGTTTCATTATTTTGAATAGTTGGAAATCTTGAATATGTTTCCTAGCAAAATAAAGAGAAGAGGAAAGGGGAAGAGGAGAGATGAGGAACTGGGGAACAGTGCCACCAGATGTCCGTCTGCCTGCTGGCTGGGGGAAATTTGATTGCAGTATGTGCAGAAATAGGAGCAGGTAGGTTTTAGACCAGCCTGGAAGGAGAGAAAAGAATGCTGACAAGAAGCATGAGCGAAGTCAAATGGTAACTTTTTAAAGCAACTGCTTCTGTTGACATCTAAATTTATTTTGGAATTGAACAGGTGAGACATCCTAAGCATATACCCTTGCCTCATGCAATTTTCCTCTACCCAACATGGATGCTGGTAAATCATATAAGAAATTCAATCTTCATGTAGAATTTACTGGATCCTGTTGTTCGGTGATTCCATGCAGCCCTCAGAATCCTCAGGTCTAGGACAGATAAGGCTTTACAGTAGCAGATGTGCTTAACTCTACAAAAGTTTTTGGGAAGATAAGTTATAAGGGGAAAATGAAGCAGAAGACTGCACAGCTTAGAGGGCCATTGAGCAAAGGGGTTGTGAGTTGTCTGCCTTTGCATATTAAAACATTAATCTCCCTACAGGGGAGCAGCTCCAATAATTTCTCCGCAAATGTCTTCTACAGGGATTCCTGAAGGTGAGGAAAACATCTTCTTTACCCATTAATTTAAAGAACACGTGCATACAGATTCTCTGGTGCTTTCAGTGAATAATGACTGCGCTGAAAACTCAAATTGATCCTGTGTTTTCGAGAAAGCACTTTCTCTCCTCCCAAGATTAAGCATCTGTGTTGAACAATTTGCAAATGAACTTCACCAGAGAGATCAGCCAACCAATCTGCAATGGTCATGTAATGCTATTTGGCAGTAGACTTACATTTGAAGATAAAAAACCCTTCATAGGACAGAATTTAGTCCACGTTTGTCCTAATTAAGACTCACCATACAAGGTGTGCTCACTTTTTTCCAAATATATTGTTCTTGCAGCGTAGATGAATTCCTACCATGTCTGTACTATAAGTAACCATGGTACAAATAAACCTTAGCAGTACTGGTACCATCTGGGGTAAACAAAACCTTCTTAAAAATAAAATATATTTTGTGCTGAAGACATATCTTCTAAGACAGCAGGAGGAAAAAAATCCTGCATATACAGTGGTGGTTCCACATTTAGCTACCAACTTCTATAGTCAGTGCATTTTATGGAAGTTAACATTTATTTCTACTCATGTGGAATGTTCTGAGGAGAAAATTCAGCAATGAGCAAAGTTTTTAAGTGTGCCCAATACACATAAAATGACCGTGTAAATGAAGCAGATTGAATTCCAAAGCTCTCATGAGCAACACAGCAGATGTTTCCTTGCAACTATGATGATTTTTTAGGCCATGAAACAAAATTTGGGCTAGAATGTTCAAAGTGCATGATTAAAGGTTTCCAACTGCTGGACAATTTTATGCTCATAATCATCACAGAATCTCCAGATACTGGGTATATGCTCAAAGGATTTGGTTCAGTGAGACCTAAACAAATATTTTTATGACTTAAAGAAGGCACAAATGAGAACAAGAAGAATCCTTATAGATACTGGTTTTAACCAGATTCCCTCTGAGATTGGAACAATCACCTTTGCACATCACAAACAAGGAACACTTCTGCTTCTGCCATCTTGACTGCAAGCCTGCAGGGGGTTAGGGGTACAGAGCAGGAGGGCAAATATTTTCCTTCCCATCGACTGAAGCTCAGATGAACAAGACCAAACTTGAACTGGCAAGAACAAGAGAGGTTCCTTCTCACTTCTGATGCTGATATTCTAAGATTATAAGGGCAGGGCCTGGAGTGATGGATGTTTAAGGAATTTGCTCAGAAGCCTAGATTCACCATTTCTTCAATGTGTACCTGTAGCACAATACATTACTTCTCTGTATGAAAATTCCTTGTCAGTGGTTTGTTCATACAACTTAGAATCAGTGAGCATAAAGAACTCAGAATGTCAACAACTGTGAGCTAATACTATTTTTATCAAAATAGAATCTTGTTCTATTTTGTGGGTTCCCATGAGGATACATTTTTTTTCTCCATGTATCTCAATTTTTTATTATTTTTCATGAATAACATTAATGAAGAACCCTCCAAATTACTTATCCTTAAAGGACAAAAGTTGTCCCCTGTGCTATTTTCCAAATACTTTGTGACTGTTTTGCAAAGTCCACTAGCCAAAGGATGATGAGAATTTCACTGGTCCAATGTGAACAGACTCTGACGCCAGTGCAACAAAATATTCACAGAAAAGTAGACCAGGTCCAAGGTAAAGTGTTTGACAGTTGCCTGACACATGATCATCCCTATACAGTGTTCTGACTACTTCTTATTTCCATTATTCTTTCCCCCTCCAGGTCCTGTAACCCACATGCATAACTGAGTGCATACATACACGTGTATAGAGACTTTTCCAATACCAAATTCTCCCTCATTTAGTAAGAGTTCACTAACTGGCCAAATGTCTCTAGATATTCATCCAAAAGCATCACTTTTAGATCAGTTATGTTATTAAATCTTTTGTATCCTTTTCAAGATTTGTCAAACACCCTTACCTAATAACTGGCCCAACAAAGCAGTGGTTCTTCTCAGGTAAAACAATTCTGCACTGTTATTCATTCACTTAGTAAAAAAAATAACCCACAGCAGGCTGTTATATACAGTACAAAGCACACAAAGCAGTATTTGCTAGACATGATAGGGTCTTTATATATGTGAACTCACAGAGGCTTGTGACTGCATACACAATATCAAGCCAGGAAAAATACCAGAATGAACAAAGGAGAAACCCATGAAGGTTCTCCCGAAGCAAAGGAGCTGTTGGCAATTGATGGCTGCTGGGGGAGGGAGGGCCCATTTCGTCCAGGGAAGTAGCCCTTAAAAGGCTACCTATGCTCTTGTAGATTGTCCAGTACCCATGCACATATGGATGAATATTACTCTCAACCTTGATCAGAGAAGCTTCTTTTGCAGTGATCAGGGGAAAATGCAGAGATTCATGACTACTCATGAATGCTCATCCCTAAACAGAACATTTAACCACCACCTGTAGGCTCAGAGAACATCAGCAGAAGAGAGGAAGAATGCAATGAGCTGGAAGATAGGAGCAGGAGTATGAAACCCTATCTTCAGGTACACAGCCACTGCAATCATGAATTCACATTAGCTGTAGTTATCTTCACTGGCCTGCACAAGACACAGCCTGTCAACAGTCAGTCAAGGATGAACGAGGGCAAATACGGCCCTACTCATCCATGATGAACTATTTTCTATTGATGAATCCTGGAGGAGGGAAACCTTTGTCTTCATTTGTATCCTCACTGGTGAACCCACCAGACTCCAATGAAGAGGTCCATTCCCAGGGTCAGGTCAGTTAGAGAGCCCTGGGTAAACTCAGTGAGTCATAAAACAACAACAAAAGACATGAATTTGGGATAGAGACTTGTAGGGAAGAGGATGGAGGTTGACAGGGTAGGAGGGAGGTGAAAGAGGATAGGAGGTGGGAGTAATAAGGGTGCATTATTTACACGTACGAAATTCTGAGGACTATTTTTTTTAAGATTAAAAAATATCCTGAGATTTTTACTTTCTCTCTGCATCCCACTGCATCTATTTCTTAGCATTTCCTTTATCAATGTAAATACTCATGAGGCTCCTTCATCTATATAGTTACCTCTGCAAATCACAACTGTACCCTAGGACCCTCCTTGGGATTGGAACACTGACTATTCAGAGGCCAATGCATTGTAAGTCAAGAAGGATGCTGTTCATTTCCCTATATTCGTACCAACACAAAAATAGTGTCCTTGCTCTGACTCAGCCGCAAGGGTTGTCACAGAAGATTTGTTCCTAGAAGACAGGAGAGGCTGTGAGGGGAAGGTAACATCCCCAGGAGACAGAGAGTGACTATTCTTTTTTCCCCATTCGTCCTTGATTTTGATGGTGATAAAGTATATGATAAGGAATTTTAAAAGTAATGCTAATGTTGAGTATAGAAAACACCACCTGATATCCCCATCACCTCAACACCTTATTAATTCATATTTTAAAAAATCAACCAAAACCATGAAGTAGCTCTAAGATTTACTACCTGTTAAGGACATCTATGTTCTAACACTGTGTATTTTACATCTTTTTCTGTATTTACAACTCACAGTTTCTTTGCCAGGTGGATGCCAAGGAACAATGACTTAAAATCAATTGTGGTAAACTCTAAATTTTTATCTAAAAATTTCTTGGTTTTACCCATAGATAATCCTTCGTTCTTCCTCCACTTTCAAGTATAAAATTATCTAATTAGATAATAATTTTTAAGGTTCTTAACATTTTACAAAACAATGTTAAGTACATCATTCTCTGTTAATTATTTCACACTGATTTGTTTTAATGTTGAGAGGGGTTGCACACACAGTAGGCATGTGGAAGTCAGAGGACAGCAACCAGAGTCAATTCTCTACTTCCAACATGTGTGGATCAAACTCAGGCAGTCAGGTCTGGTGGCAAGTGCCCTTACCTGTTGAACCATCTGCTGGCACCATCATTTTGTTTCAAGTAAGCAGATTTAGATTCTATTAAAGCAGATACACTGCCAAAAAGCATAATATTAAAGTATATGTTGCTTGTCTTTTACTAAAGCCTGATTTTGCATAATATTTTACATGATACACATAAATGGATAATTTAATAAGGATGTAATCTGTTCGGTTTTTTTCATAATTTAGAGATGTAAGTTCAAATGCTTAAGGTCAAATTCTTAAGGGCCAGACAAGTAACAAACACAAGTGAAGTGGGTCAAATCTAAGACAATAAAGAAAAAGGGGATTGTGGTGTGTGAAAAGTTATATTCTGTCTAAAGACTGGTAATTGTAATGCTTTACAAAATGTTTGTCATTCAGTTTCTGAAAACATATTGTGCCTTCATCATCAAGTCTAGAAACTCTCAGTGAATCCTATACAAAATGTATCAATTTTATTTAAGACGTCTATGGAGTTGATTGCCTGTAACTTATTCAAGATTTTACTCAATGATTAAGTTAGAATAAACATAGCTCACTATTACATATACGCAACCACCCACTACTTTCACACAGGATGAACTGATATTTTGATACTTTTAAAGCTGTAATTGAGGTACTAGATAGACGGTTCAGTGGGTAAGGGCACTTGCTGCTCTTGTAGAGTTCTGTTCCCAGCACCCGTATCAGGTGGCTCACAACCACCTGTAATTCCAGCTTCAGGAATCTAATGCCCTCTTCTGTCCTTCACCAGCACAGAGATGTACACGTATACACAGAGACATATAAATAGAATTAAAAAATAAATACACTGTAATTGAGCTCTAAATGACCATTCTAAGTGCAGGATGTAACAAACTAGAAATTACATTAATGGCTGCCAATACTAATATTGGACTTTAATAGTATGTTTTATAAGGCATAGTGGTATATAATCTCATTTAATTCTCATTAGAAAAATCTGTGATATCCATTTAATAAATTAAACACCAGGCTACAGTAGTTTAGATCTGAAGTCTCCAGAGGCTCATGCTTTAAAGGCTAGGTCTTAAACCAAGCACAATCGTCAGTTGTGGGACCTTTAAAAAGTGGAAAGTATTGGGAGCTTCATTTTCAGTCATGACATGTGTCTCTTCTTCTCTCGTTCCCCAGCTGTTGTGAATGGGCAGTTTCTTCGGCCTAATGCTCCTGTCATGGTATACTGACTAGCCATGGGCTCAAAAGCAATGATGCTAACTGATCATGGGCTGAAACTTGCAAAACTACAAGCCAAAATAAACCTTCCTTCTGTTTAATTGGCTTACTTCAATCACTTTGTTACAGTAATGAAAAGCTGACTATTCAAGCATTATATGATGATTTTGCCCAAATCATTAGTCTAGATTTAGAAGAACAAAAGCTCAGATCATATCATTTTAATAAATGTAAGAATTTTCACTCCAGCATAATTGTGTCTAATGCTACAGCGTATGGCACCAGAATAAAAATTATACACATCAAAGAAAGCTGCCATTCTGGTTAGGATTAGCCCAGGGGGCACTTCTATATCAAGTCCCAATGCCATAGTTTACCAGACTGCCTGGTGGAGGCTTTATAAAATCAAATAATCACTGAAGTAATTACTGCCTTTTTATTCATCAGGATCTAGGGAGGGTTGTACAATGTCCCCACATATTTTTCTGTGAAATATTGCGTATCACACTGATTATTTTTCAAATTATAAAATTAATTTTAATAAAATGCTAGTTTTAGCTCCAAAATACATCTTTCATGTTATTATAATACTGCTGTAAAAACTCAGTATATTTGTACTTTCTCTATAAACCATCTCATCATTTTGCAAAATATTCAGGAAATAAATTATGAATAAATGAGTTTAAGTACATAAATAAAAAATGCCCCGTTTCTGCCAGCAAAGGATGAGTCCAGACCTGTGACATCTCTGGGGTGATTATTGTTCGTAGAATATTCAAGTAATGCTTTCATATTCCAAAAACTAACTCTTTTCTACTGACTACACAGGATTGTTTGAAAACTGACAGTTATTAATCTCACACTATGTTTCGAACATGCTTGTGGAGATAGGTAACCCAACTATACCATTTGCCCAAATCCCTTCTGATTTCAGCGCTGGAACTTCTCAGTGCCATGCAAATTGAGAAGATGTTGTTCATCAGAAAACAGAACATGGAAAGAAACGAGAGGCTCTTATGTCATTCTGAACTAAGACTATATTTTTAGTAAGTTTTTATCCGGTTTATCACAATTAATGCTTATGCGGACCAATGCTCTATATGTTATGTCTTACCTTTTTTCCTCTTTTTTACCTGTGAATGTGTATGATATTTATCCATTGTGTGGGTGCATGTTCCCATATGTGTGGGCCAATTCATGTGCACATGTGTAGGCATGTGGAAGGCCATAGGTTGAAGCTGATTGTCTTCCTTGATTGCTTTCCATCATATATGCATATTGAGACAGAGTCTCTCAACTGAACTCAGAGTCCGCCAGTTCAGAGTCTAGCTAACCAGTTTACTCTGGGGTATATGAGTGCCCCAAACAAAATGTGTGATTTAAACTCCTCCTGAAATTTCTTTGCTTGCAGCATCCAGAGTTTTCCTCTTATACACTCTTTTTCAGCATCACATCACCAAGAGCTTCTTACAGGAAAATTTGAACAAGCAAGAGAAAAATTCCCTTGAGGCTTTGGGAGGATGTTCATCTCCACTGCTGCATGGTTGCTTCAACCAAATATGCAAATAGAAACACAGAAACCTAAGCAGGGAAAATAGCAAGACCTAATCGGGAGCAAGTTATGACTTTTTCACTTGTCTTCATCTATTCTTGGGCTCAATTACCTAGCCTATGAATAATATGGATATTAGTAACCTCTGACTTGGGACCCAACTGCACGGAAGCCCTTGCAGTCTTAAACAGTCAGATAAACCTTATGTAAAACCAATGCTCATAGCTCAAAATAGCACCTCCTATAAATAATTCCCATCATATAGAAGAATTGTCCTTGAAATAATGTAACTGTGATTGTAGGAGTGGAGAAGTAGACCTGAAGACTCCTTGACATAAAACTTGTATATTTACAACTTCCTAAGCTGAGGAAAAGTCAGGAGGAAAAAGTCTCAACTGCAATAAAATTGGGATGACTCATTTTAATAAAAGCAAAACCTTCTCTCCTCTGTCATTTCAATATGCAAATTGTTTCACATGCCAAGGTCAAAGGATGAGTGTTAGAATCAATGTTTAAGTAGCATTTTAGAAAAAATTCAATAAATTGTGTCTATAAAAACATTTCTGGACAATTTTTACTTCTATTAACTCTGTTACTAGTGTACAGACTTAAATAAACATGCTATTGCTCTGGGCAAAACACCTAACACTACCAAACATTTTCAACAAAGGTAAGTATCTTAGAGGTAATTTTGTCAGTTTTAATATGTTATAAAATCTCTAAGCAACATTTTTTGTAATGTATTTATTGACATAAAATTTTCTATGCATTTTTAGACAATATTATAAGCACATCAATAGTTACCTGGTTAAGAGATTGAATTTATTTTAAAAGTGATATTTATTTTTACTTCATGTTTGAGTGTTT
>NW_008347042.1:4539012-4593022 GCF_000622305.1 Nannospalax galili
CTGGGATCCGAACTCTGGTCCTCTGCAAGAGTAGCCAGTGCTCTTAACCATTGAGCCATCTCTCCAGCACTAGAAATTGAACTATTATTCATATTAACTGCCTAAATATTTATATTGAATGTATCTTCTTATGTTAAAGTGAAATAATTTAAAATAAATATGTTGAGCCCAAGCTTATAGCCTTGTACTGGGAGAGAAGCCTTCAGGCTTTGTGTGCCTCTCCTGAGGACACCCTGGGAAACCATAAGCCAAAGATACAAAGTAGCATTAAAAAGGAAGTAAAGATGAAAGTAAATACTTCAAAATGTTCAACTTCACTTGATTGAGGAATAATAGAGAGATGTAGGCATGAAAGAGCAAAGCTAAGGTCATAGGGTATGGGTGATATCTCCTTGATCGGTTGGAAGAGTAGATGATAAAAAGGGAAAATTTTACACAAAATGGTTTGTGCCTAGAGTGGATCCTTATACACCTCATGAAAAAATCATTAAAGACAAATGTCCAGTGAGATTTAGATAACAAAAATGAATCTTTCAAAAGCTGCCATTTCTTATAGCTTGTGAGAAGACTCAGTTAAGAGCACTTGCTACTCTTGCAGAATAACAAGGTTCAGTTTCTAGCACCCACAGGACAGATCTTGAAACATTCTGTAACTTCAGTTTAAGGGGATCTTGACTCTGTGGCCCCAGGCATGCACATGGTACACATACAATAACATGAGCAAAACACTCATGCACATAAAAATAAATAAACCTTTGTAAGTCTCCAGTTTGGAATTCCATTTTTCCACTCAATCAAATTTAACTAAAATCCAAAAATATTTGGATCACAAAAATTATTCTAAAATTAATATAGAAGAAATTTCAATGAGAATATCTCATTATGAGAATCGTGAAAGAGAAGGAAATATTAATAATGTGATCTCAAGTGCACTGGATTGAAAGGATATTAAAATGGCATTTAAGGCTGTGTGGTATTAATAAAAAAAAACTTGACAAAACACTAGAATAAGTATACCAGAACTAAAAACATGCTAAATGGGAGTGTAGGAGTATTTGCATATGTGTGTACATACAGACTAGGGTAATGCTTGATATGACTGACAGAATCAAAACCACATGGGAAATAACTATACTGCTCAAAAATTCATGTGAGAAGAAAAATTTTATCTTCAGAGGAATTTCAATTTAACTTTTGTTTCTTATTATCCACAGAAAAATGTTGGATGGATGAGAGAAAAAAGAACATCATTAAAGCATTAGTTATAAATCATTTAAAAGGAAAAACAACTTTGGTAAACTATAATTTCCTCAGTGAGTGAATGAAAATAGAGTATACACACAAAAAATGTAATGGAAAAAAATATGATATTCACTTTAACCACAAATATACTTTCAACTTTTATATGAAAAGGAAGTACAGGTCACATAATTGGCTAAAGGTCAAGATCATCTATATGTGAAAGACATTTAAAAACTGATGGAAGGAAAACCAAGGTCTCAATGTGCAACCAGGCTAAAGATACAAATTAGCATCAAATTACGAAGCAGAAATGAAAATAAGCATTGCACAAATTGCACAATGTCCAGTCTCACTCAGTTAAGCAATCATAAAGGAAAACAATACCTTAAAACCTAGATTTTTTTTTTACTGTGTGTGTGTGTGTATATATAGGTGCTGCCTGTATATGTGTGTGTAAGTATGTGTATTATGCACATGTAGAGACCAAGGTGGACATCAAATGTTTCACTCTGTCACTCTCCACACTAGTTTTTTTGTGATAAGGTCTCTCAGTGAAACCGGACCTTGCCATTTTGGTTGGGCTGACTGGCAAATAAGCTCCCAGAATCCACGTGTATATGCCCCACCCCTGCACAGAGAGAGGGAGAGAGAGAGAGAGAGAGAGAGAGAGAGAGAGAGAGAGAGAGAGAATGCATTCTGTAATTACAGGTACACACCACCATATTCAGCTCTTTTACTTGGGCACTGGGGATCCAAACTAGGATTCTCATGGCTGCTTAGCAAGCACTTTACTCAATGAGTCATTTTTCCAGTTCCTCAAGTTTAGATTTTAAAGCAAAATCAACCTTGTTCCTACACCCATTCTACCATTTGCCAATTGTGTGATCTTGGGTAAGTCAGTTAACCTCTCCCAAACAAAACTTCTTAACTTTTAAAATGGAAGTGGGGGCTAAGGACAAAGCTCCGCAGTAGAGTGAATGAATATTATCTGTGATGCCCTGGGTTCCATACCCAGCACCACTTACACAGAATAAATGATACAGCTTAGATAGTGGTTTATTAAATATTGAATATATAGGTGGTTCTTAGCAAATGCTTTGTGCTGTTTAATTAGTCTTTACCTGTTGAATAACAAACTTTTTGATAGCCCTCAATGCAAATGAAGATGGTGATGGGATTTCCTGTGAGAGTGAAAATGGGTGCCAGCCTTCTGCAAAGCGATTTGGCAGTTTGTATGTGGAACTTTCAAAAGGTTCATCCCCTTTATTCAATATGCCTTTCTAGGAATCACTTTAAAAAAAAAAAAAAAGCAGCTTAGTATCAGAAAATGAAGTCAAATAGAAAATAGTCACCACAATTTAATAACAACAAAAATATCACCAGTAATCTAAAGTCTAAGAGGAATTCTTCTAATTACTAGATAACAATTTGTAAGTGTATGTGTGTGTGATGTGTGTGTTTGATGTGTGTATGTGCACATTCATTCACGTGTGTTAATGTGAGTGCATGCCACATATGCATATGGAAGTCAGAGGACAGCCTAAGGTGTCTGTCCTAACCGTCCACCTTTTTGGAGACAGGGTCTTTTTACTGTTTTCCTGTTACATAAGCCAGGACAGCTGGACTGTAAAGTTCTGAGAATTCTGTCTGTGCTCCCCATTATCCCATAGGACTTCTGGGATTACAGGCACTTGTGCTATGTGTCCAGTGTTTATGTGGGTGCTGGGGATTCAAACTCAGGTCCTCCTGAGTGTCAAGCACCATCCCACTGATCCATTTCCTCAACCCCTAGATAACATTCTATTTTAAGCTAGAGATGTTTGAGAGCTTGGTGAAAGTGGCCTTCTTTGCTGTTCACTGCTGAGAACAGAACATAGCCTAGCAGAGTACCTTGAAAATAAAAGGTGTCAATCAGCATCTAAAGCGGTTTGGACAGAATTTTAAATGAAAAAGCAGAACACACACCCACAAATATACTATATTCTCAACTTTTATTATAAAAGAATTACAGGAAATTCTAGAAAGAAATATAAAATGCTAATAATATTTATCTGAGAGTTTTTTTTTTCCCTGCCTCTTTAGACTTCACTTGTCAATTACTTGTTCCTATGGAGGCTTACCATAATTATAATCAGGAAAATTAAAAAAGTTTTAAGGAAGGTAAATAGATACAAATGCCCAACTATTTCCCATCCCACTCTCCTTTGTTTGTGGTATTCTTCCCTCATAATATAAAAATGGGAGAGGAGACAAGAGCAACATGAATAAAGGGGAAACCATCTTTAAACATATCCCAGGAAAGAAAATCATTATGGTTTGAATCTTCAATTTTCACCAGAAACTGGTGTTTGTAATGTTTGTTCCCAGCTGGTATCTTCCTTTTGGGAGGCGATGGAATCCCTTAGGAGGTGAGGCTTAGCTGACAGAAGTAGGTCATTAGGGGAGGGCTATTGGAGGTTATGTCTGGCCCCAGGCTTCCACCTCCCCCTGACTCCTGGTCGGTCCTTCACCATGTGAGGAGCCTCCACTGAAGGACTCCTGCCATCATAACCTTCACAGTGCCACCCCCCTCCATTGTGGACTAAGATCCTCTGAACTCATAAGCCACAATAAACCTTTCCTTCTATAAGTTGTTTCTGGCAGGCTTTCTGGTCACAGTAATCCCTAAAGTAACTGAAACATAAAATATTATAGTAAAAAATTTAAGTCACAAAATTCTTGTGTTTATTAAATTGCATTTATGTTTTGCTCCTTATATAATTTATACATATTAATTAAAATATGGTATGACATAGAATCCCCCAGATACAAATTCCTTGTTTACTCTGTGCTGAGTTATATTTGCTTCTACACACAAAATGGCATGGAATAGTAGGCAGTGTTTTTTTTTTTTTTTTTTTTAACAGGGTCTCCATGTAGCTCCTACTGTCCTAGAACTCACCATGTAGTACAGAATGTGGAAAGTTGTATTTAGTAGATCATTTATAGTCTCACAGGAGAACACTAAGAAATTTCCCAAATTCTCAATTTGATGCTCAGTACACATTCACTTCAGATAACTAGTTCTAATTCAAGTGAATTTATAGACTGTCAAGATATTTGACTTTCTAAATAAAACATATAGTTTTTATTCTAGTAGTTTTATGTAAAAATGCCCTTCTATGATATCTATATTTGTAAATGTTCTAGTTTGTTTCTCCATTACTGTGATAAAATACTCTGACCAATACCAACTTTGGAGAGGAAAGCGTTTATTTTTATCTTACATCTCCCAGGTCACAGTTCATCAGAGAACCAAAGGTAGGAACTCAGGGCAGGAACCTGGAGGCAGGAGCTGGAGCTCAGGCCATGGAGGATCACTGCTTACTGGCTTACTCCCCTGGCCCCTGCTCAGCCTGCTTTCTTATACAACACAGGCCCACCTGCCCAGGGGTGGCACCACCCACAGTTTGCTGGGCCCTCCCACATCACTCAACAATCAAGAAGATGCCCCTCAGACATGGCCACAGGCCAGTCCTATGGAGGCAGTTCCTCAACTGGGCCTCCCTCAACCCAGGTGTGTCAAGTTGACACTAAAGCTACCCAGTACAGTAAACAACCATTTTACAACTTTGCTTCTTTTGATATACTCTCTATGATTTGTTTCCAAACTCCGAAAAGAGAGTAAGCAGGTGAGACTGCGGGTATTGGATCCATATGAGGCTGCTGTACTGTTTATTAGCTTTGTAATTTTACATGATAAGAAGATTCTAAAAAGTGAATGTATCATTTAATCATCAGCTTTAGCTGATGGATAGTTTCCCTCAATGTCCATTCCTGCAAGAGCCACATGTCTTGAACATGACTGAAACACCAGTTCATCCAGATAGGGGGGATGATAGAGTGGCCCCATTCTGGTTTGCAGGTGAACAAATTGATTGATTCTGTTATTACTCATAATTTAATCAGACAGATAAAGACAGATTAACTAAGAAGAAATAGTTTCAATAACTTTCAGCTGCCATAATAAGTTAATCATTAAGTACTACATGGCTTCATAAACATCATATCAAAGAGAGCATTCAAGGATCTGCTTAAGCATTAGCAATGTAACTGTTCTTTCCTCTTCCCTTCCTTCCTTCCTGTAGTTTTGTTGTTGGTAATGGTGGTGATGATGTTAGTTTGGCCTGTTTTTTTTTAAAGCAGAGTTTTGCTGTGTGTCATCCAGGCTGGCCTCCAACTCATGATCCTCCTCCCTCTGTTTCCTGAGATATGGACTTATGGGTATGTACCACTAAACCTAATTCACTTTGTTTTTCATTTATTTTTGCATTGTCTCAAGGAGAATGAGATCGAGAGGGAGGCATAACTATAGCCCTTGACTCCTAGGAAAAAGTCAGGGGTGTTGTGAGAGGATTAGCATTTAAATGCACATATTTAATGGGTAACACAATGTCTATTTAGAATGACCATATGGTTTTATTTTTATCATGTTCATTTAATTTTCTATTTCCTTTTATCTTACCCAGTCATAAGCAGAATTCTGGCACATTTAATTGAATTAATTCCAAACAATTCTTCACATCAGATGACTCCAGATAAAAGCATGTTAAATATTACAATCAAATCTTTAAAGTACTAAAAATAATAGATATTCTAAATATACTAAGGTTTATGTGCCTGTTGATTTTAAATTCATTAACTCATGCTATAAATAAATTGTTTAAAAGTTAAGCTTTAAAAAATATTGCAGTTAGGAAGACCCACAGCGGCTAAGCGCTGAACACTGCCACCTAGTGCTGAGCATCTGTAAGGTTAGATATAGGATGGACAGCTACCAGAAGGTGCCAATGCTATTTTTAAAGCAACTTTACCAGAAAGACAATTTGAAAACATAATTAACCTCAAGACTTAAACAGCAAAAAGCTATTGGGAATAGATGAAATCACACATGCCATAAAAATAATCTGTCTCATTAAGATCTAGTTTAGTAAATACCTAAAAACTCCAGATTTTGTTAATGAAGACTAATGGGGGTTATTTTAAGGTAATGTGTGTGTGTGTGTGTGTGTGTGTGTGTGTGTGTGTGTGTGTGTGTGTGTGTGTGTGTGTGTGTGTGTGTGCGTGTGTGTATGGGGGGGTGGAGGAGATCTCGGGTATCCCACATAGGTCTCACTCCATAAGTGTTAGAATTATAGATGCTGTACATTACCACATTAAAGTTATATTTTTTATACTGTGCTTCACCTAGCACATTGTTTTAATGTGGGAGATGGAGAGACAGCTCAGTACTTACGAGTGCCTGCTGAGCAATCATGAGGATCAGAGCTCAGATTCCAGCACCCGGGTAATAAGGCAAGCATCTGGGACATGAATGTACACCTAGCTTCCAGCACGGCAGAGACATAAGGATTGCTGGGATTTTCTGGCTTCCAGCATAGCCAAGAAAAAGTCAGTATCAGGTTGAGAAGACACCCTGCATTGAAGAACAGTCGAATAGTGATAGACAAGGACACTGATGCCCTCTTCTGGTCTCTGAGCATGTACACAAGCACATGCACCTGCACGTATATGTGTATACACACACAGAGACATGTGCACACAGAAACACACAAGCTTTTAAAAATCCTAAAAATATTTTATAGAGATTCTGAGCTGCACATGGGCTACATGGTTACTTATCTAGTGTGTCTGGCATATGAAAGTGTTTGAAAGACATCAGGAGGTGTTAAATAATCAGTAATGATGCTTCTTTCTTGAGGACGACTGCAATTTCTACTCAATTCCACAGGTTATAACTTCAGTTTAAGATGCTAATGATTTTTAGTTCTACTTAATTTTCCTTATGTTGTGTGACTTTTGTGTACTCATCACAACAGTTATTGGAGCTCAGATCTGATCCTTTATCTAGAAAAGCAAAGTCTGAGAAAAATTAAATGACAATTATTTTGAAAGTACTAAGAAAAAGCTGTAAATGACTTTTCTACAGACAGTGAGACTGAATTCTAGAATAGCAGTCCTCCAGCTCAACCTCCCAAATTCTGGGACTATGGGCATGCACCACTAAACACAGCCAAAAAATCACCAATTGTACTTGTAAATATCTCTAGGTAGGTAGGTAGGTAGGTAGGTAGGTAGGTAGGTAGGTGGGTGGGTAGTTTTGTGGTGTTGGGGAGTGAACTCGGGGTCTCACTCATACACGGTAAGCATTCTACCATTGTTCTGTATCTCTAACTCAAAAGCCTTTCAGATAGCTGGAAGAGGGGTATTTGGTTTTTGTTGTTATCATTTGGAATTTCTTCATTTGTCTATTGTAGTGTTGTGGGGATTGAACCCAGAATCTCACAGTTGTTCTATATCTGAGATACAGCTCTAGCTTTTTAATACATTTTTCATAGTGAAAATTTCTAAGAGGTTTCTCTTTAAATCAGAACTGTCTAAACTTTTAAAACTGACACTCACTTTTGAGAACCAAAAATCTCAAGTTCTCTTTTAGCAATACTCTATACTAACACATAAATGGTATAAACTGTTGATAGAAATTTTTAAAATTCCATTTTCTTTTATATCTTGGAAGGTGTTTATCATTACTATTGCCACTTCAACCATTCAATATCAGCATAGCAATTAATGCGGCCTGTGTGCCCTACAAACTTTCATAACTTTGGAAGATACCAGAGAAAGCACTGAGTAATTTCACTGTTAAGCCTGTCGCATTATTTTCATAATCAGAAGATAAAGTGATAATAGAAAGACAATGGATGGATGGATGGATGGATGGACGGACGGACAGATGGACGGACGGATGGATGGATGGATGCGTGGATAAAGTAGATGATAAGTAGTTATGTAGATGATTTATAGGTAGGTAGCGAGATGATTCTTAAGTAGGTAGATGGAAGTCCCAGAGAGCACCTCAGAAGTAGGTCTCAGACTTTGGCAGGACCAGAGAGCACCAAATATTTACACGTATTAAGGAAATCTATCCAAAACCTCAACAGCCTATAAAGTGAGTGAAACAGTAAATTAAAGGTGAACAGCCAAAATTCAAAAGACAAACTCAGCAAGGTATTGAAACATTTAAAAAGAATCAAATATTTGAAGGAGGTGGCCAAAATAGAAAATATCAAGTATCATATTTCACAGAGAAGGCCATGAAGAAGATCAAATTTCAAAAAATGGAAGACAAGTGGAGTCAATAATATCAACAGACATATTAGGGGGAAAGTTAAGTATCATGAAGGATATTTCTAAGAAGTGTGTGATACATTCAAGAGGTAAAAACTTGGGAATTTATATGTAGAAGGAGCAAAGACAAAAATCAAACAAAATAGGAAATGGGTACCTTAATCTAGCCATGTGATGTTTTTATTTGAGAGTTCATTACAATAAAGTGATTTAAAGATAATAATTCTCAAAGGAAATCCAATCAAAGCTATATAATTTGGAAAAATGGGATTTCTCTTAGTTTAATTTTCTTTGCTCACTTAACTGCATTCAAGGCTTTCTAAATTGCCTCCAACACATGATCAGGACACCTAGTTGGGATGGCTGTATAATGTAGAAAACAGAATTCACTCCAAATACTGCAACTCAAGAAAACAAGTTGAGAATACATGATTTCTGAGCTCACATCCATAATGATAGTCAAGGTTCAGTAAAATTGCAGTCAACTGAAAAGAATGTGAATTCAAAGCTCTGCAATCATATTCCACAGGCCTTATGTACAGTGTCTATAATGAAGCACTTCTAGGGTAGAAGATAGAGGATACCATAGTGCCTTGTATTAAAAAAGGAAGGAAGTCTTTCAAATTGGTCAGAGTCCAGAAAGCTCCATGGCCATTTTAAATGCTTTTATTAATCTACATGATAGTGAAATGCATAAAAAGAATAGGCTTAAGACATCTTGATTCAAATGACAGCTATGCCTGAGACCCAGAAAGCTTCCTTAATATTCTACCACTATCTACATATACTTTCTAGGTATATGCTACATATGAAGTTTGGAAGCTCGGATATGACATGCATTTCACATGCAAAATTTCAATTGTAGCATCATTTGGATTCATCTACAAATAAATGTTTATGCTGAAATTATTTATTGAATTGCACCATTTCTAAGTCTAAATATTAAAGTACATATAAAATGAGTACAATATGTGTATTCTAAGGAGATTTGTGATTAGAGATTTCTAATGCAGTGTTTAAACAAAACAGTAATAACATGGCCTTTGAAGTATGTTCCTTGGGGCTTTAGAGAACAGATTAGTCATGTTGAAAGCATAAGGAACAGAATACAGAAGGCTAATACAGACTTTGAATACTTAGACAAACTGTTTAAATGGGGCATGCCTATCTATTAAAGCTCTATGGGAATGACAAAAGTTTTTTTCCATGCAGATTATAAAACATATGTTTCTTGTATACCTAAATATTAGTATCACTGGACATTGCTTAGTGTGAAAAAAGAAAATGTAACAGATATTCAGCAAGCATTTTTCTAGCTAACTATAACTCCAGTCTTTTTAATTTTGCATTTTCAGATGTCAGATGCTTGCCTGGAAATTGACATCAACTTGGTTGCTAAGAGATATAAGATCAATTTGCAACTGTTTATGTCTTTCACAGAATTGCATTCTTAGATTTTGCCTGAAGGTAGTGAAAGTTAACTGTTATCCAAGGGTACTGAAAGTTAACTAACTGTTACCCATCTGGGGATTTAGCATACTTGTACTAGAAGATCCTGCAAGGTTTCAGAAGAGAAATGAATAAACTTTCAATTTGCACAACTTAGAGCAAATATTTGCCTTCTCTCCAAGTCTAATTTTACTTTCCATTTCATGAAACTAAAATGTAATTGCATTGTCTTATAATCAAAGTTGACTGATGAGTCTATAATATTAGAGTCATTTAGTATTTTGACAAAATAATAGTATAAGAAAGTCATTCTATCAATTTGCATCCCCGAAGTGAAGCTGAAGCCGATATCCCAAGAGTGTTTCCTAACTAGACTTTAAGGGACTAAACTAGGTACATCTGGTTGTTCTCACATCTGGTTGTTTCTCAGAGTCAAAAACAAAGCACTGTTCTAAACACAGTAACTGGCCAATAGTTTTTCACAAATTCCAGTTTACTTAATCAATGAGAATATTGATTAAAACAAGAATAGATTTCAATCAGGAAGTATGCTTCCTAATGACACTGCCTCTAGCCTCTCTTCACATGAACATTTCATAACCTTTCAAGGGCAATCTTTTAAGCCACATTTGAAAGAAATCTATTTTTTTGCAGAAGTGTTTTAAATTATTACAAACCCAACAGGTTATTTTAAGGCCTGTGTACTGTTCACAGAGCCATTGATCACTTACTGTGATTTTGTATCGATGTTTTCCTGGAATATATCCCAAAGAACATGAGATAATGTACTTCCTCCAGCACTGAGTCAGCTGATTATTCCCCCTTGCCCAGGTCTCTCTTCACTCTACATCTGACACATCATCAGCTGGTTACTCTGTTGGTGGTTCTTGAATCAGACTGATACCACTTCTGATTCCAGAACTCATTAAGAAAATTTCTGCCACAAACAAGGTCTTCTAAAGGTAGTTGTACATCTATAAAAAAGGCCATCTAGTGCCCACTATAAGAGAGAGGAGGTGAATGAATCCCTATCTTCTACACTTTTATGTATTCCATACCTTTATGAACAAATTCTTTCACACTGAGAAAAAAAGAGGTAAGCAAACATGTCACACCGAAGTAATGGCCTTGGATAGCATTTAAGAAACAAGGCAGAGAAAGAAAATTATAAAATAAAGGCATCATTCTACATCTTAAAAACAAGAGTGATAGGACATCCTACCGGTTTCCCCAGTAAGTTTGGGCAGCTTTAACAACCTCATCAAAACGAGCATCCTCACCTTTAAGAAATCTCCTGACCCCAAAGTGAAACTGCTGGGTCTCTCTCCACTGCGTTTTCCCTGTAAGTTTTGTTCAGCAGCAACAACCTCATCAATATGTATATCCTCACTTTATAAACCTCTGCCCCCAAACAGAGACTGCTGCTTGTCCTCAGGAGCAGAAACTGCTGCCCCAAAGGAAGTCTAAATCAAAGGCCCAGGGAGGGGGCAGACACAGGTGTTCGTAGCTCTAACATCATCTTAGAACTGGCTAAGGCCTCAAAGTCCATTCAAGAAGCAGGCTTCTGGCCAGGCTCCGACTCCTGGCGGTGCCAGAGGGGCTAGAGGAGCTCAAAGAGAGCCTGCAGTGCAGTTCTCAGACTCGAGATAATAACCTCGCACAGACTTGCTTTGCTCTAAGGCCATAGCTTTGTAACTACTTCAGGAGACCTTTTGGGGGTAGCTAGGGCAAGAGATGCCTTGAGGTAGCCATAGGGAACACGCCTAGCTTTTTTTTTTTTTTTTTTTTTTTTTTTTTTTTTCCTTTCCTGCCAGAGGAGTTGCTGAGGGTGGAGCTGGAAGTGGTTATGGAGAGGAGCTCTTCACGAAATACCAGGAAATGGGGCAACTGGGACCCCAGCAACGACCACCGTCACCACCGACCACCCCTTCCACGCCTTAAGAATGACTTCCTCCGAGGCAGGAGGCAGTCTGCGTTTAGGAGTAGGGGTGAGAAGGAGCTCTCCCCCAAGCACCACAGCATCCCGCAAGGACCGCTCAGGTGTACGAAGCCTTGGTGTACGGGTCAGCTAAATTAGAGATCAGAGTTACCCTGGGGCGCGGAGAATGTGAGTGTGCGAGTGTGCGTGTGTGCGTGTGTGTGTGTGTGCGCGCGCGCGCGCGTGTGTGCGTGTGTGTGTGTGTGTGTGTAAGCGCGCCAGGCCCCTGAGACCTCCGCCAGACAGTGAGTGGGGGCACAGGCGTACCCCCAGCGCCACCCTCTCCCTAAGGTGCGGATGGAGGGGCGATCACCTCTGCCAGCTGGGAAACTTGCTTCGAAACAACACAAGCTACCCCCCGCCCCCCATACACACAGGCAGGACGTGCCCACCCCCCTCCGCCCCAGGGCTCTGAGATGCGCCGGATCATCTCCAGATTCACACAGCCTCACCCACCACACCCCGCAAAATTCCCTCCCCAGCCCGGAAATCCAAGGCAGGTCTTTACCTCTCCAGGAGGCTGAGTAGGGGGCAACAGCAGCCACAGACACTTTTCCGCTGACTTTCCTGCTTTCCCCAGATGGAGCGTGTGCGCGCGGAGCAGGAGCTGTAACCTGCTATTTATAGAGGCGAGCCTCAGCACCCGGGGCTGAGAACCCGGGAGGATGAGAGCCGGCGGCGCAGGACGCGGGCTGCTGCTCCCGAGTTCGCGCAGCTCTGGGGCTCCCAGGCTGGCCTCTGCCTCTCTGCCAGTCACCCCGCTACGCACGTCCAGCAGAAGTTGCTCTTCTGCCTGGGCCTCGTACGCCCCCTGGCATCATCACCGCGTCCCCACCCCCACCCGCCCTGCCCCTCTTCCTCCTCCTTGATGGCCCTCTCCAGCGGTCTCCTCCCAATGTCACCAACCAGCCTCCAAAGAGAGGCGGCGACAGTCGCGCAGCGCAACTGGCTTAGCTTGCCTCCCCGCCACTGATGGAGTTGGTGGCCCGCCGCACAGCACACCTCGAAATGACCAACCAAAACACAGTGCTTCTGTTTACTGGCACCTCGTTTCTAGACCCCATGCTGGTGGGGATAGCTATCCACCCTGGGATGTGGGATCCCTGATGCGATGGGAAGGGGTGGCTCGGGACCCCACAAAGTGACAGGGACAGGAGAAGCCACAGAGGAAAAAATGCAAACGGTCCGAGAAGGTGACCAAACCTAGTCTCCACTGACTGTACCCAAGCTACGGATTACGTGTTGGGGGGCGGGGGCGGACGTGAATCGATGTTCCATGCTCAGGGGACTTGTGTATCATAGTCCTGGGACCCGTCTGCACTCTTTTGTCACTATCTCTCCTTGACCTGGGGAGACCTGACCACAGAGAGCAGCCCGCAGCCACCTACAGATAGTCCCCAAGTCGCTTCCAACCAGTGTGCGGCACGTCTTTGACAGTCTGGTTGCATGGGGACAAATCCGCCCTTCGTGTGTTTGGGGTGTCAGGAAATTGGGGTGTGCAGTCACGCAGTCTGGAAAGAGAGTAAAATTCCCCCACTTCCTCCCAATAAGCCCAGGAGGCGAGGCACGTAGCCTGTTAGTCCCGGCTGTGGAGGTGCGGCAAACGTCTCTTCCCCATCTGCGCCTTACAGGTGCCACCTGGCGGTTCTCTTGGAGAGGTTTTGACAACGCTGCTCAGAGGTGAAGAGTGCCCGCGGCTGGCCCTCAAAGGCACCCCAGGCCCTTTTCTTCCTTTCAGTCCTTTAAACTGGCATTTTAAATAAAGTGTGAATATTTGCACACAAGTGTGACGTTTGTCGTGCGACCGTCTGGAATCGCAAAGTCGGGATGGTGAGATCAATTTGGGTTAAGGCAGTGCTTAACAGTTTCACAAAATGGGACACTGTCTCTGCCCCCAGCTGTCACCCCAGCTGTCAGTGCCTGTGTGACTTCCCAAGGATTTGACTGCCACTAGGTTAGCATCTTTGTGATGAAGGCAGGGCTTGGGTGGTTTGAGGGGTTTTGTTTTTGTTTTAAAATATTTCGTTTGACCTCTCTGCTCCTAAAGCTTGGAGAATGCTCAACATACTGAGTTCCAACAAACCGCTAAAGGATGAATTTTATCGTAAACACTGATGGCCAGAAACTGCAGTTGGCTCCTTGTCTCCCTCTTCCCTACAGCCTTCCTCTCCCTTCTCTGCAAGTCATTTCTGCTCTGCTCACCCATCACAGGTTCTCATGGAACTCGGGAAGAAGTGGATGCAAGAGGACCCACTGTCCATTAGACCCTGTCAGCTTGTGAGTCACCCTGAAGCAGCTGATTGTGCACCTAGAACACACCCAGTTGCAAGTAATGGATACTTCTGCTCATCAGATCTGCTGGAAAGGTGGCATGGCTCTGCCACTGGCAATAGTTCAGCCTTTTGCAAAGCATAACCATAGTGGAAGAACACAAAAGCAATGGGGTCCTGAAGATTAATATATCTGCCCTCTAACTTCAAAGAATGAGCCCTAAATGAACTGAGGTCTCCAACAGAAGAGAACCTCTGGGAAAACTCTGAGAAAGACTATAATAGAATCACAAATAGTAAGCTGCTTCCTTTGAAATACAGGGCAGTAAAATAGAGTTACTAACTCTGGACACCCATTCCTAAAGTTAGATACCCAATAAACACTAGTATAATTAAAATGGAGACGTGCATCATGCTGATCAAGCCCTTTTACAGGATTGCAGGAAAGTATGTCACATACATAATATTATATATATAATATACATAAAATCCAGGAAATTTAAATGAGGGGGAGGGAAGAGAGAGAGAGAGAGAGAGAGAGAGAGAGAGAATGGCATTTTAAAAGACTCCATCAGCCTGATATTTACTTTTTAGTTATTTGGCAGCATTTTCCTTGAATAAGCCTGGAAGATTCAGATGCTTCTACAGTTTATTAAACTCATTCAGCCTCTACTTTTACAAACCTTGAACTTTCAGACACTTGTGCCCCTGAAACATAACTTCATTTGCCAAGGAAGGACAAAATATTTTCTCATTTCCTTTTGAAATATCTTTGTAAGGCCAAAAGTCAAAGGTGATTCCCAGGAGTTAGCTTGCCATCTAAAGTAATAAAATGAAGCCAGGGTCTTTAAGGCTGGATTCACCCCTCCTTTGCAATGAAGTGGCTGGCATGCTTTCTATATATGGGTTTGTTATTCTAAGAGAGTTTTATTTCAGGTGAGATTGATGCAATCTGTGGGCATCTATACTTTATGAGTCTTCAATATTCAAAGTATCTTCTAAAATACTGTACTATGTGTAGCACTGGGTTTTTCCTTAACCGTATCTGTTCATTTATGTCAGTGATACTTTGCAAAGCAAGTCTTTGTTGCCACTCAGTTTGTAAAAAGCTAACATTGCAAATTAAATTCAGTTATTCATATATTTAGATCATCTCATTGTGCAGTGTGTATATGGGTGTTTAACTTAAAAGGATATGAGTCGTTGGCCAGGGTAGCCAAAGGGATTTCCAGATAGTAACCCAGCATAGAACTGGGAAATTGAACAGCAGACCCCAATCTTATCCAAAGGAATATTGACAACTGATTACCGCTAGATGACGAACAGCTGACCCTCCTAAAACAAAGACCTCTAGATAGGCTGACTAGATTCACCAGAAGGGCAAGTAGTGGGGAATGGCTGGGGGTGCTGACAACACAGCAGACAGCAGCAGGGATATCAGAGTATAAGGGCTCTAGTGGGGGGGAGGGGGGCTATGGGTGGGTGCTACCTGGGAAGTGGGTGTGTAAATAAATTTTTAAAAAATTCTTCAAAGCATAAAAATTTGCTCCTTAATAATTAGTAGATGTGAAACACATTACCATTGAAATCTACCTGATGACTTTATATCCATGCTCAGATGCCAAGGAGCTCAGAAAGTAACCAACTGTGACTAGTAATGATCAGGTATTTAGAGATTAGAAACGCATGTGCAAACATCTTAATGTCAACTGCATTAAAAATCAATTTTTCTGTATGAAACTAAATAATGAAATGATCTTTTTTAAAGGTTAAAACCTCATTTAATTTTATGCCTTATAGGGTTTAAATTATTGTGAAAGCAGTTGGCTGTCTCAGGGAACCCAAGAACAGGACTGAAGCTCATGGCTGGAGAAAAATGAAAACAGAGATGCGCCATTGGGGCTTTCTTCCTTTCTCTCCACCATACAACTGACTTCCTGCTTTCCCTCTTTCCCTCTTCTATTTCCCCACAGACATCCACTTTCTCTTCTGCTTAATGTGCATTTTTTCATGGTTACTAATAACTCTTGAAATTGACAATTTATGAATCAATTGCAAATAATATGGTTGTTCCAGTTACCAAACCCTCGCTCAGTCAACCACAGACAAGGATGGCAGCCAGGTGACCATTCCACAGTGATGGTCACAGCAATCACACGAACAGGAGTGGTGGGCCAGACTAGGAGGAAAGGTAGGAGAAAGAATTTCCTGAGTGAGGGGAGGACTAGAGGCAGCCCCGATATTATTATCTCCTAATCCTTGTTGTTTCTTGAACGCTGGGACAAGGAAGTGGTGAAGAAAACTGGTGAGGAAAAGCCCGGGGAGCAGCAGTACTCACGTGTGCCAGGACATCTACATGTCTGAGCTAAGCGTGGAGTGACACAGGATGCTGGTACTCCAGTGTAATACGTCCCAGAAGAACAACCAGTACAATTTTATGATCTCCTGACTTGAGACTAGATTAGTATGAGAAGGAATTAAGATTTTTACAGACAGTTTACTTTAGTTTCTTTTCCCATGGCAAATTAAATAAGAGATTTTTTTAAATGAAGCAAGCTAGTGCGATATAATTTTACATTTATTGATGCTAAACATTCTGCTATCACTTTACATAATATTTTTCTAAAATTGCATGTAAATCATATATTTGAAATTCAATCATATTTCAGATATAATTGGATGCTAGATATTAACATTCTTATGCTCATAAACATATTTGGTAACTTGAATATATCTGTAGACTTATTCTCCAGAAAATGAATCACCGGGAGCATGAGCATGTGCACGTCTATTTACGGTTGGATGATACGTGATGTATTTATTTTTTGAGAACCAGAACTGCAGGCTCTGAATGGATTCTCTTCTTCAATCATCTCCACTGGAACCAAAGAAACAAAGACTGTAGACCCCTGAACAAAACATTCAAAATGTCAGTAGTCATATATATAGCCAGCCATAAGAGAACCCAGGGAAGTGTTTCCCTCTCTGTCCATTCTACTCTGAATGAGTTCTAAATGAGCTGTAATTAGAAAAAGAATATTGTGCTCTTAGAAGGAAACCAGAAGAAATTTGCAATGCAGAGAAGAACGTTGTATTAGTTTGCCAGAGATGCTAAAACAAAATACCAGAGGCTGAATACTTTAAATAACAGAAATTTACCTCTCCTAGTTCCAGAGGATAGAAGTCCGAGATCAAAGAGCCTGATTCTTTAATTTACTTTGTACCTTTCCTTGGCTTTAAGATGATAGATCTCTGAACATCCTTCTCTGGGTATGTATTCTTGGGGGTCTCTGTGTACCTAAATTTTCTCTTTCAAAAGACACCTATCATATTAAATAAATGACCTCCTTAATGGCCTCCCTTTAACCTAGTAACCTCTTTGAAGGCCCTATTTTCATATAGTCTTAGCTACTGGGAATTAGGGCTTCAGCATAATGGGGAGGGGATATAATTTACCCAGATCAGTGTATACAGCATCAAACTCCAGAGTCAAGGAGTAAAGTTGGAAAATAGATCCTGCTTTGTATACAGAGAGCTCAAGAGTAAAAGTTTTGTGCCCAGTTTTCTCATTTGTATTTTGAAAATTTTGTCTTAATAGAAGACCTCAGAACATGAAAGTGTACACACAGTAGGAGCACACATGCTAGTGTTATCTCATCCAACTTCTCTAGGACTCCCTGGCTTCTGCATGTTGTCCAAGTCAGACTGAGGGACTGAGGGTCCTATGGTTCTAGGAGGCCTGGACATCAGTCAGAAAAGAAATCCAGTGGTGTAGGAAAGTCCCAAGAGTCCACTTGTAGTCATGTTACATACCAATAAAACAGTGTGGCCTGTCTGCTGGAGCCTAAGAGGACTTCAGAATGCCTGAGGCTACACTGGGATCACACCACTCTTCACTCCTACTTGGAGAACATATGCCAAGTCAGCTGTTCAGAAAACCACAGAAGACATTATCACCAGTCAGACATGTCCCCAATGTCATCATGCCTCAGAAACCTCCCCTGGAATACTCTCTAAGCTACCCCAGAGATCAGGGAGCAAAAGCAACTTAAATCAGGGCAGACCTGACTTAGATTCTCAGAAGGGACAAAGAAAACCAAATTAAATTTAATGCATACCAATAGGATCTCATAGTAAGTTATTATTTTTGTGTGTGTCTTTTTGAGACAGGGTCTCCCTGTAGCCCCAGCTGGCCTTCAATTCACGATGTAGACCAGGCCGACCTCCATCTCAGAGATCAGCTTGACTCTGCCTCTAGAGTACCAGAATTAAAGGCATGTGCCACCATGCTCAGCTACAGTAAGTAAATTTTATGGTATAAAAACTATGTTCTGCTTTGCCAGGCATGGTGGCGCATGCCTTTAGTCCCAGCACCTAGGAGGCAGAGGCAGGTGGGTCTCTGTGTGAGTTCAAGGCCAGCCTGGTCTACATAGTGATTTCCAGGACAGCTAGGGCTACAGGGAGACCCTGTCTCAAAAAGACCAAAAAGAAAAAAAACTATGTTCTGCTCTTTCTACCTGAGCTTTAAATACTCTACTGATAAAATCTATGCTTCATGTACATAATACCTTTGCAAGAAACTCACAGATATCCTTGAATAGCATCTATGATTCCAGATTAAGAACATTTGCCTAAGGAAATCTGTTTTTTAAATCTGTATGAGGAATATTTTTAACTGAATAATACATAAATAAGTGCATATATAAAATATTTTTCCTGGTGAATTAGCTGAAATTACATTCGAATATTTATTCCTCAAAAATTTCACATATGTATACAACGTATCTTTTGGGGGTTTTTTGGGTTTTTTTTGTTTGTTTGGTCTTTTTGAGACAGGGACACCCTGTGGAACTGGCTATGTAGACCAGTCTGGCCTCAGTCTCACAGATATCCACCTGCCTCTGCCTCCTGAGTGCTAGGATTAAAGGTATTTGCCATCATGCCTAGCTTTACACAATATATCTTAATCATATCAACCTCAGGTCTCCCCTAATAAGATCTCCCTCCCAACTTCATGTCTTCACTTTTATTTAAACAGTTTATCTATTTATTAAATAGCATTTTTTAAAGAATTTTATGTGTATGAGTGTATTGCCTGCATATATGTGAATGAAAAGGGCTTCAGATTCTCCTGGAACTGGAGTTAAGGATGGTTTGTAGCTGCCATGTGGGTCCTGAGAATCAAACCCAGGTTCTGTGCAAGAGCAGTCAGTGCCCTTAACCACTGAGCCATCTCTCCAGCCCCTATTTATTTATTTATTTTTATATGTATGAGTACTTTGTCTGCACATACATAAATTCACTCATGTAATGGAATGCCTGTAGAGGCCAGTAGAGGCCATTGGATCCCCTGCAACTGGAGTTAAGGACAGTTGATAGATAGCTGCTATGCAGGTGCTGGGAACTTAACCCAGGTCCTCTGCAAGTACAGTCAGTGTTCTTGACTGCTAGGCCATCTCTCCAGCCCCCTCTTTCATGGCTTTTGTTTTTATTTTAGTTTGAGAATTCACTGAGTTCAATTAATGCTGTTTATCTGCACATGGCCATGGTATCATCCAGTGGGGCATGGGCAACCTACCAGTAACCACCCCCCCAAAGAAAAGTGACTCTTCCTCAGCAGCCATTAACTGCCAATCTCTCCATACCTAAGAGTGGACTCTCCAGAGCCCCTCCCCCCTCCATGCTGGAATCATTAACTAGGTTGATCTTGTGCAGGTCTTGCACAGTTAACTGTACCTGCGCATGCAACAGCCATGTCATTTTCAGAGTACAACATAAAATTGTATTTTCCTGTTAACTAGGTTGATCTTGTGCAGGTCTTGCACAGTTAACTGTACCTGCTGTGAGTTCATGCATGCAACAGCCATGTCATTTTCAGAGTACAACATAAAATTGTATTTTCCTAAAGGAAGTAGTGTCTTTAAATTGTAGTATGATAACTTATGTGATTATATTTAGTAAATGCCAGAAAAGGAATAGACTCACAAATGGGAAAGTTGTAGACAATCACTGGGCAGAGACAAATCTGTTCAGAGAAAGGAGAGTTCAGAAGGAATAGCATTATGTTCCTTCACTTCAACAAGTGTAAAGCTTTGGCTTTCTCAAAAAAGTCACCAAAATGAACACATCTAAATTAAATATTATTCCTCATGTTCTCATTCCTATCCCTTTTTATTACATAATTATATCACTAATGGCATAAAATTGAGGAGAAACACATTTCAGGAAATGTTTATAGTAGTCAGAGATATTGATGGGACCAGTCAGTTTTTTGCAGAAGTCTATCATTTTGAACATTTTATTGAATTTCCTATGGAAATATATTCTTTTGCTTTATTTTCTGAAATTTCTGTACATCTAATAATTTTGTCAAATTACGAGCCTTCTGTTGAGCCTACCTTCTTCTCTCAGCTAAACTCCCACCAAACCTGAAACTCCTCCCCAGCAGGACTTCATTGGTTCATCAAAGCAAAAATTGCACTGCAGAATCAGGCAAGCTGGGGCCTTATTTGGGGGGCTCTAATTCAAGGCCCGTCTGACATTTTACAGATGCCTTACGATGGATGAGTGCCTGATTTCTTCATCTGTAAGATGCGGGAAACAGTGCCTACATCAGAGAGTGGAGGTGAGAAACCTCTGAGACAATGTAAAGCATTCATCTTGTGCTGCTTTTCCACTCAATGATACTCTTGCCGATACTGAAAATGATAGACAGGGAAGGCGAAAGATCAGTTTCTTCATGAAATCTTCTAAGTTATGTGTTCTAGGTCACCTATTTTACCATTATCCAAAACCTGTAATTTCTCACAGATACATTGTCCAGTCATGTGAGAGATGACAGTTTTATATAGACATCAACTGAAGTTGGTGCCACATGACAAGAGGCTTTGCCAGAGTCTGTAGCCAAAATTCTATGTTAACCATTTTTTTTTAAATCCCACCTTTTCTTTACTGCTCTCTTTCCAATGTCTTTCACTCAATTCTAGCAAGTATTCACTTAGGTAACTACCAGCTGTCATGGATGGTACTTAGCAATGGGATTAAAAAGATGAAGAAGACACAAATTTGTTTCCATAGTTGAGTAGGTTAAGAATTGATTTTCCTGAATGTTCTGGTGTTTATTTACTATTACATTTATTCTCATATTAATATTTACTAACTATCTAAGACACAGAAGATCCAAGGACATGGGAATATGGGGATAAGCACATAACTTAATTAAGAGGTCAAGACAAGTAAACAAGTACACAAATAGGTTCAAAGTCAGATGGGATATTATGTATCAATGAAGCAATAGCAAGGGCTGTGAAACCTAAAAGGCAGGAAAAAAGAAATCTAACTGGAAGGATCATAAATAATCTTAACGAAATCGGTAGCATTTGATACATAAGCATTTCAGGGAATATAAATGTCCATTATAGGCGCAATTGAAGCCTACCCAGTGGCAATCTCATCCATAGAGTGGAAATTTCTGCATCACATGTTCTGAGATCATTAGTTCCCTTCTGTTGTCCCCTATCACTGGGCACGTTCACTGTATCACATGCATGATTACCTTAGTTTTTCCACCTGTACTCTTCACTGGGTCACAGGCTTTTGCTAAGAATACAAATTTCTTTTTTTTCATGTGACAATACAAAGATGCTAAAAAAAAAAACTCCCAATTTTCTAGGGAATTTTGTATTTCATTATTTTTTTATCAAGACAGATCCAGTTTGAATCATTCACAACCACTGCTTTGGATCTCCTGCTTTGATGGGGCTTACTCAGCCATAATGCCTCATCTGATCCATGGTTGCTCAGGACTTCTGCTTTCTCCACAAAACAGGCAGGAACTTTGGGCCCCCACATAACACATCCATCCATAAGGCTTTGTCCACTGATACCTTCTAAGAAGCTACATCAAACTGAGTGTGGAAGCATGAGCATTTTCCTGTTTGGAATTCTTCAAAATGGATCCCAAGGTTCCTACTGATGATTTACTCTCAACTTCTAAAAGAAAACAAAGACAACCATATTCGTTTTCTTAACTTTTCCCTTTCTCATTTCTGCCATTCTTCCCTTCCAGCTTTCTGCTTCACTATCCTAGTTCCCAAGTCTTTCCTATGCCACACCTTTTCCTATACCTTTTCTTTCTCCAGTAGCAATTATGCTTGCTTTTCTTGGTGCTGTAAAGTCAGAGCATATACAGAGAAAACTTTGAATTGCCGCAAGAAGGAAAATTCATCTGAGTTATTTCAAAAACGTCATCCTGTCTTACATAAATAGGTGAATATGTGTACACAGTGTGTAATCACTGACTTTTTGAAATTTCAGGGTAACTTTATATATACACTGGTTTGTTCAGTTTGGCAAATGAACAATTTTTTTTGGTAATAGAATATTAAGCTTCTCAAAGAGAATGTACCGCTGAGTTCTCTGGGGTAAAAGTTGAGACATCAGTGTAGCTAGATCAGAAATGTTTTCTTACAAAAAAAAACACTTATGAGTAAATAGAACCATTTGAAACCTACAGAAAATTCATCAATTCATTGATGTGAAAAGACCACCATTTTATTTCGTTTAAAATGAGGTAACCATTTATAGTACAGAATTTCTGTTTCATGAACATTATAATAAAAGCAAATGGATGACTCATTTTATGCTTTCCATAAAGAATAGAATACTTGAGATGGTTATTATTTTATAGTTTTGTATCCCCAGTTTCTAGATGCCTGTAGCCCTCACTGTGTATAAAACCTTGATAGATGGGGCTCACCACTGAGTAGAAATAGAAGGCAGGAGAGCACCATTTATTTCCAAGTTGTGAATATTTTATCAAGTTTTCCTAATGGATGTTTACTTGGATCGTGTGTCTTTTTTTTAAGGGTTTTGTAATGGCTAAAAGAAAAAAGTTAAATGATTCTAGAGTGAGAGGTCCACAACAGAAATGGGAGGCAAAGAGTTCTCCCTACAATGATGGAAAAGGTTATCTTCATTCTTGGTCTTAATTCTCTGGAGATAATTATGTTCCTTGCAGGTGGGCTTTGAACTGGGGCTAAGTATAGTGGATTAGAGAGGAAGCATTGAAAGGAACTGGACTCCAAGCAGGGATTCAAGGAAACTTCTTGAGTCCTATTGGCAGATCCAGGAATATCCTCTCTGCACTTCTGCACCTCTGCTGTGCTCCATTACCATATCTTAGATAGCTCAGAACAATCCAGAAGAATACTGTGAACTGAGTGACCCAAACAGCAAACAGTATTTTCTCACAGTCCAAGATCAAGGTACCACTTGACAGCATGTCTGGGGAGGGCCCAGTTTTTGCTTTGGAAAAAGCTGTTTTCCAGCTATAACCTCATGTGGCAAAGAGAGAGCCATCATTTCTCCAAGTGTCTTCTTGGACAGGAATTCTATTCATCCACTCTCATGACCCAATTACCAAAGACCTCACTAAAGTTCCATCACCTGAGCTTTGGACAGAAGGAAACATTCAATACATAATACTCCCTTTATTAGTTACTTTTGCATGGCAGTGACCAAAACACCTGAGAGAACAAGTTAAAAGGGAAAAGCTTTACTTCACTCATACTTTCTTAGAGTTCAGTCCATGGTTGCTTGGCTCATGTACTTGGAGAGCATCATGGTGATGAGCACATGTGATAGAGAAACTTCTTTACCTCCTGAAGAACAGGAAGTCAGGACAAAGACAAGCCAGCGTAGGGACAACCCTGCTTAGAACCTGTTCCCAGTCCTCTTTCTCCATGCCTTCTAAGGGTTCTAGAACCTCCCAGAATAGTGTCACTAGCTAGAGACCTAGGCCTTCACACATGAGCCCATAGAAGACACTTCATGTGTAAAAGATAACACTCCCCATTTCAGTGAGCTCTTTGAAGAGCTACTGTAGACTTTGTGGAAAGTCCTGTTCCTTGCTTGCTTACTCTTCCTCTACCATCATCCCTTTCTCTACTCAGCACATATCTGTGGCTTAAAATGGCTTATAAGGTACAATTGCTGAAGCTTAACTAGCAGTGGGTCATTTTGTTTCTCCTCTTCTGAGTCAATAACTTGGCAACAACAATCTGGAGAAGCCAGTCATGGAGTTGGAACCAGAAGATGATTGCCTGCAAGAATTCTCCAAACTGAGGGATGTAGGTGGAATGCATAAGCATCCAAGGTAATTGAAAAGAATACTCCTAGCAAGTTCTTTTTCACTCCTGATAAATCCATTTTCCCCTTCTGAGGTGTTCAAAGCAGCAACGGAGGGCTCACTTATCTGAACTCTCGAGACTTCTAACTTGAGTCCAAGAAACAATCCCTAATCTATTGCAACTTGCAACAAAGCGAGGCATCTTTTGGTGGCGGCCACCTTCTCCAGCTCTTCTCAGATGCTGAGGCAGGTGCGACATAAGTCCAGCATAGGGGTCCTTCCACCAACACAGGGACAGTTCTGAAGTCCAAAGATCATCCTAAAGACTCTGCTGGCATGGTGGCATACATCTTTAATCCCACCACTTGGGAGGCAGAAGCAGGCAGATCTCCAAGAGATCAAGGCCAGCCTGTTTGTTCTACGTAGTGAGTTCCAGGTTGGCTAGGGATAGGAAACCCTGTCAAAAAAACAAAACAAAGAAACAAAAGATAAAGGGGCTACTAAGGAGTTACGTGAGAAGGACCTTGGCAAGGATAAGACTCAGAAGAGGCACAGTACTCTAAGGGAAGGCAGCAGCTCCAGGTCTCAGTCCAGCTCAGCCTCCAGCTCCTGGCTCCAGCACCAGCACAGACCCCAGGAGCTTCCCCAGCTCCTCTTAAGGAAGCTCTAGCACATCCCGCAGCTGCAGGTCTAGTAATTCCTGTGGCTCTCCCTCTCCCTCTCTGAGCCCTTCTCCACACTGTTCGGCAACACGAGGTACCTCTGCTTGAAATCCAAGTCGCCTAAGAGGTGAAAAGGAAAGGAAAAAGTAGAGCCCTTCCCCTAAACCCACCAAAGGGCACATTGGGAGGCTCACGGGGAATGTGACTAAGGGTCACACCATGGAGATATTTTCCACCTATGGGAAAATTTAAATTATTGAAGGCCAGCCTGTTTGTTCTACGTAGTGAGTTCCAGGTTGGCTAGGGATAGGAAACCCTGTCAAAAAACAAAACAAAGAAACAAAAGATAAAGGGGCTACGAAGGAGTTACGTGAGAAGGACCTTGGCAGGGATAAGACTCAGAAGAGGCACAGTACTCTAAGGGAAGGCAGCAGCTCCAGGTCTCAGTCCAGCTCAGCCTCCAGCTCCTGGCTCCAGCACCGGCACAGACCCCAGGAGCTTCCCCAGCTCCTCTTCAGGAAGCTCTAGCACATCCCGCAGCTGCAGGTCTAGTAATTCCTGTGGCTCTCCCTCTCCCTCTCTGAGCCCTTCTCCACACTGTTCGGCAACACGAGGTACCTCTGCTTGAAATCCAAGTCGCCTAAGAGGTGAAAAGGAAAGGAAAAAGTAGAGCCCTTCCCCTAAACCCACCAAAGGGCACATTGGGAGGCTCACAGGGAATGTGACTAGGGGTCACACCATGGAGATATTTTCCACCTATGGGAAAATTTAAATTATTGACAAACTGTTAAAAGTATTCACCCTCATCTATTCAAAGGCTATGCTTCCGTGGAATTTGAGAATCTAGATGAAGCCGAAAAGAAAGCTCCTCGAAACACATGGATGGAGGACAAGTTGATAGCCAGGACATCACTGCTACTGCTGTGCTAGCCTTCTGGCCTCGGCCGTCCCCGCTGCTACCCAATCCTCCCAAGAGAATGCTGCTACTACCTCCCATGAGGCACAGGTCACCTGCTACATGTGAGGAGGAGATGTTGCTCCCCAAGGCGTAGATTCCCTGTGCCAGAAGGTCAGGCTCCACCACAGGAGCCCCTCCAGCTCCAATTCCTTCAGATAAGCAGAGCCATTAAAGCTCACCCTGTAACTTAGGTTCTCCTGGCTCAGTTCATCACTTCTCTAGCTGAAGGAGGATCAGTAAGGAAGGATCCCGTAACCAGCAGGATTTGAATGCAGCAGTTGAGACATTTCTTCTGCAAGAGGATTCTTGCTGCAGAGCTATTGGTTTAGGGCTATACCCATAAAGGTGCCCTGTAGTTTTCTGGCTAGAAAGTTCACCCCTCCCAGTTCACCCTTCCCTGAGAGTCTGTTTGGAACAGGCAAGCCTCCCTATGGCAGCCTAGGAACAGTCAGGTAACCTGTTGCTGTGTCACATCTGCAGGAAGGGGACCAAACTGCTGTTCTGTGAGGGTTGGCCGTGGTCCCTGCTGAGTCCTCTTCAACGTCTAGGGTTAAACACCTTGGAAGGTCCCTCCACCAGGTAAATGTTTGTCTCTCCATGTCTCCATGCCTGTCTAACTCTCTGAAGTTGGTGAGCCAGTTCTACAGGGTCATCCCGTGGCCTCCCCAACCCCCATTTCACCCCCCATTCATGGTGGTCTTCAGGTTAAATTGCTGGCAAGGCATATATTGCTTTTTCTTTCTTTTATTCTGCAGTCAGTACTATAAATTTGCTTTGAGTTTCATAATTTTGTAGCATTTTAGATAAGGTTGTGTTTGTACTTTGTGTAGCGACGTGAAAGAATTGTGTTGAGTGAATTTAGGATTAGAATGCAAAAAAACCACTATGCTCTCTAAAATCAAATGGGATGAAAGTGCCAACTCTCCTTATTTGCACATTTAAAGGAAAACATAGTTCTAAAAAGTAAGAAACTGCAAACATTTTAGGTGTTCGTTATAATGAGCAGAGGTACACCAAACAATTGAGTACTCGGAACTCATGGCTTTTGGTCAATGCAGTAGGTCCATTCTCTCTAGAGAAGCTCCTGACATTGCTATTGCTGGAGTCCTTCCCACCCTCTACTGAACACTATGAATGGAGGGCCAAGTCATCCATGATTCCTGTTGTACTCTCTTCTGAATCTTTCCCTTTGGTTCATATATACTTCCCAATGGATTTCATTGTCTGTGCTTCTACTTAGAGGGTCCCTTTTCTCCTCCTACCACTAATTCCTACCACAGTAATTTCTGTTCTCCCTAGTCTAGATTTCAATGCATAGCATCAAACTGACTGAGGTAATTAAAATCTCTCCTATAGAGAAGAGAACCTTTTGCAGCAGTCAAACTCATAGGTTGCTACCCCACAGATGGTAGGCTAGCCTTAGGTGTTCACACTTATCCAGGGGCTGTAAAGGGCAGCCTGGCATTGATTCTGAGAGCAGGGACTTGCAAGCTGGGATTTCGGCTTGAAAGAAATATTGGGTACCAAGCTAGTGAGGAACTTAGCTAAGGTGGGGTGCAGAGAGAGGAGGGTGTCTGAATATAATAAAAATGCATTTGAAATCCTTAAAAATTCAATAAAGATACTTTTAAAAACAAGCACAGCATAAAATACTTGAGGGAGAAAAATCATTTGGTAAATTCATACAACCACACAGTAAATGTTTCTGCTAAAGGTCGTGAAATCAGAGAGAGAAATTCAAGTACTTACAACTACAGACAGTATTTATAGATGGGGTCAAGCCAACACAGCAAAGGAAAGTCAGATCTCTCACTGTTTAGGTCAAATTCCTAACATGTTGTTTATTGTTGAGCTTTGTCTTTCTAAAATAAGGAAAATGCTGCCTAGTTTTTGTCATGGTTTTTATAATAGAGGATGCAGTTGTAGCTTTTATTAGTTCAGAGAGAGAAAGCATATTACACGAAATAGTAAACCACAACTTGATTGCCACTTGATAACTTATATTCCAGGGAGGCTGAAGTTTATTTATGTAAGTATTGATGAAAGGCTAAATTTTTATTATATGCAAACCAATTTAAAATGTTCTTAAAATGGATAAAGACTATAAGTCATCTTTGCTTGCACAATTACATAGTTTTCAACAAACTAGCTGAATATTTTGCTTAAATTTCCATGGTATGAAATCATTTTTATATTACCTATGGGCAGAGCTTTTTCTTTGGAATGGGGTATAATATTAAAGTTGAAGTTTGACTGGTTTCTGTCTGTGTCAGATAATACTCCTAATCAAAAATGGCTTGCTGGTGAAGAGACTCAAAATCAATATTGCAAAGACCTAATTTTTCAAAGCCCTGGTTCCTAGCCACTGCAATCTTTGCAATCTTCCTTCCGTTTGCAGCTGATCCTTTTGACTCTTTTGCAGCCTTAGCCCTTGCTCAGTTCCAAAGGCCCTTGATGGGAAGGATTGGAGGACAACTAAGCAAAGACACAGTTACTGTTCATCTGTCCCAAAGCCTGTGGCTAATTTCCTGATGGGACTTTCTCTGTTTCTGACATCCAGGATTAAAAACAACTTTCAGAAAATTGGCTGTATGTCATGGGCAGGTCACTGAACTTTCACAGGATTTATCTTCCATCTTTGAGTGCAGAGAGTCTTATCAAGATATCCATGGTATATGCCACTTTCTCCCAAGACCCTGTAATTCTATAATTATCAAAATAATGGGGCAGCATGATATTTCAAAGACTGTTGAGATGGTCCAAGTCTCTGTGAGCTAAATTTGAAACCTGGAGGCTAAATCTAGCCTGCAACGTATTTTGTAAGTTTTGCAAGCAAATAATACTTTTTATTATTTAATGTTATTTAAACAGAAAAGAAGAATGTGCAACAGAGACCCTGTGTGGCCTGCAAAGCCTAAAATATCTATTTGGCCTTTTAGAAGAAAACTTGCAATCCCTGAGCTAAATTGTCATCCAGAGTCCGTGGTAATATAGCCCTTGGCTCATTGTTGCTTTTACCAGTTGAAAGTAAACTAATTCTGTGGTCTCACACGCTCCAGTGAATGGCCACATGCTGAAAAGTATATGGACGACACAGATTGAATTCGATGGATATTAGCAACAATGAGAGCACCAAGGTGACTGGGTAGGAAAGGAGGTGGATCTGGAAGGAATTGGGTTGAATGTATTCAAAATGTATTGTATGAAATTTTCAAAAAACTAATAAGAAAGACAAAAAAGGAGCATTCACCAACTTGATAGTTGTTCATCAGGCAACAAAGTCTGTGTTCACAGGCATTAGAGAAAAGCTAGATATGAAAAAAAAAGCATCAGTTAAAATCACTGTCTATATTATTATTAAGTCTATGATGATCCATTGTTCTGTGCCCAAGACCATCTGTCTTTTCAGAGGTCGAAGAGAAAAGCTAAATGGGGATCCAAGAGCTGAATGAAGAGTGAAACAATTCAGAGGTGCTGCATGAGTCCCACCCTGACCTTTACAACTGTCTGATAGCAACACTCAGCCCACAGCCACAGCAGGTGCATGGCATTGATGTGGGTCACATTTTTGGAAAGACTCTAACCACAGAGATCTCCAGAGCTTTTACTCTGTGGACCCAGAATCGAATGTAGAGATGCTGAAGAGTATGCCCATCCCAACTATCTGTGTGGAAACTGGGAAAGTAACTAGTTGCGTACTGGCCCACCATGAGGCAATCCCAGACCAAACCCTATTTATACTCCCAAAGCCCAATAATTCCCCCTGAGTAGTGAACCAGAGTGCACACAGCATTAGCTGGAGCTTGTATCAATGTCCAAAGGTTTTGGTGGTTTGTTGCCCTAACAGATGACTGCTAGCTGTATTTAGTCGAAGAAAACACAGAGCACATGCTTGTGGCAAATCATAGGGTACTTCCTCCAGTTCCTAGCCTTCCTTCCTCTATAGGCTGTGGGTTCATGAACCAGTAAATGAGTTACAGTTATTGTTTCTTGGCTCTCCTAGAGTTTCCTTATTGTTTTGATTTTGCTTTATATGGTCAAGAAAATAATAACAGGTTACTTGTTCCTTTCAGTCCTGGAAACCTCTTGATGAGCTGTCCACTGCCAATGATCCCTGGTAATCAAACTCCACAATCATTGCACAAGCCCTGCTGCTCATGATAACACATTAATCCTGCCTCTGTCTTTAGGGCCCTGACCTTGCACTGTTCCCTGTATTCTCTCATCCTGGACCCCACCTCCCAAGAGAAATCAGAGTTCTCTTAGACAGCAGCTCCTATCATCAGGTCTGGCTACAGAAGACAGTTACTCTAAAATTTTTCAAAGTATTTTTGGATCAAGTTCATCCTTACTGAAGAACATACTCTGGTTCTGGAGTTGAGGTACAGTTTTGTGTAGATAAGTGATTTGCACATGATCAGTATATCTGAATATTTCCTTATCTTTACATTCATTTCTCTGCATTATTCCAAAAAATTACTGGCGTGTAGCTCAAGCATTGAATTGTACTGCACCCACATTTCTATCAAACACTTTGAGTTTCTCAAGTGAACATATTGAACCCAGAATCCCTGGCAAGTGCACTCAACACAAAATATTCAAACAAATCTAAAATTACACCCCTCCCTTTGTGGTTGAGAGATGTTGTGATCCATTCTCACATATATTCCAGGTTTTTTGACATTGCAAATGAACAAAGTCTTAAAATTGCTTTTGGTGGGTAAACCTTTCCCTCCTGCTTGCACTTGCTGTTTGCTACGCCAGTATGCTGAGACTGAATTCCAGTTATTAATCATAAAGTAACACTGGAGCATGGAGCAGGCAGAGGATTGGCATCCCGGTGTGATGGTGACTTTTGGGTATGAACTTGATAAAGGAAAAGTATTATTTTAGGGTGTGCCTGAGGGCGATTCTAGAAAAGATGTGAGTCGGTGGACTAAGTACAGAAGATCACCTGCCACATGGGTAGACACCATTTGATCAGACTGCAACTGAGAGGGAACAGAAAGACAGAGGAAAGGCAAATTTTCTACCTCTTTCCTGAAGCCCTGCAGCTGAGGGACTTCAGGACCTGCAACAGCAGGCTCCTCTGCACACGGGGTTCTTACAGCTTTTGCTTCTGACTAAAAATAACATTAGCTGAGGTCTTCAGATTTGCACTTAGCCATTGTATAGGTATCCCAGGGTTTTTGCCTTGCTGACAGCCTGCCATAGGATTTATTGCCCTCCATATTTGTGTGTTAATACCTCTAATAAGGGCATATCTATAATCTATTTACCATCACTATCTACCAGCTATTTCCTAATGATTCTCTCTATGGGAGACCCTTACCACTATTCCTGATATGATGGTTAATCTTCATTTTTACCTTGACTGGATGTGGAATCACCTAGACACATCTCCTATAATGACTTGTGTTTTGAGGGCATTTCTAAAGAGGTTTAACTGAGGCAGGGAAGACCCATCCTGAATAAGATTCGTACAATCCCAGGGTCTAGTGATCTGGACTGTTTTTTTTGTTGTTTTTTTTTTTTTTTTGGTCTTTTTGAGACAGGGTCTCTCTGTAGCCCCAGCTATCCTAGAACTCACTATGTAGACCAGGCTGGCCTTGAACTCACAGAGATCTGCCTGCCTCTGCCTCCCAAGTGCTGAGACTACAGGCATGTGCCACCACGCCCAGCTAGGACTGGGTTTTTTAATGGCAGTTGTGAGCTAAGTACTGGCATTCTTCCTGCTTCCTGACTATAGATATAATGTGAGTGGCTGCCTCACGCTGCCATTGCCATCACTTCCCACCATGATAGACTGCATCCTGCCTTAAACTGTGAACCCAAATAAACCTTTCTTCACTTAAGTTGCTTCTTGTCAGGTATTTAGTATTTGGTGACAGCACCAAGACAAATGACTAATACACCTGGTGAGTAAATTTCCTTAAGTGAGGTCATCACAAGGCTTTCAAGCAAAAAAGGAACATTGTCTCAAGAAACAACTTTGCTTGCTTCTGCTTTCAAGGAATCCCAAACTGTATTTGGGCTTTTAAGATGCTCAAATATGACCCGGTTATGCCACTCCTTGGCATACACTCCAAAGACTCATCGTATTGCAGAGATACTTGTATATCCATGTTTGTTGCTGCTCTTTTCACAACCCTAAGAGATGGAGGCAACCGAAGTGTTCCTCGACTGATGAGTGGATAATGAAAATGTGGTACATTTAGACAATGGAGTTTCTACTCAACAATTTTTTTAAAAAGATGAAATTATGATATTTTCAGGTAAATGGATGGAACTAGAAATTGTCGTATCAAGTGAAGCAACACAGACTCAGAAAAACAAATGACATATGTTCTCCTTCATTTGTAGATCCTAGCACCAAACCCTTATATGTGAGTATGTATCTTGACATAACTGCAGGAGCCAGGAAAATTGAAAGGAGCCAGGAAGGTAAAGGGAAAGAAGGAACCTGATAGAGAACAGTAGGAAACAGGTGTTACTAAGGGAGAAATGGGTAAAATTGGAATATTTAAATGGGAGGTGGGGGGAAGGTTATATAAGGATCTATGGGGATAAAGGAGAAGAAGGAGCTTAAAAGAGGTGGGACCATAGAAGACTGGTACTATCAAGGGAGAAATGGGTATACTTTAAAGGGGGAGTTCATAGAGAAAAGGTTAGACAGGGAGAGAGGGAGAGAGAAGAGAGAGAGAGAGATAAATAGTACCTAGTTAGTGTAAAAAACCAGAGGGAACCATAATAGTCCAGAAACCTACTGACAAATTACATATACAATATCCTACATGAGTCCATGTGTATAGCTGAAGGCTACATAACAAGAACAGTGCCAGACAGGAGAAACCTTCCTTTGAGTTGTTGGCCAGGGTAGTCCAGGAGACTCCCAAAATTACACAGGCTATTGCCACAGTCCTTGATTGCCTCTCAGAACTTGGAGGTTAAGACCCTATTGTTGAAGAAAGAACATGCTTGGAATATAGAATTGGGAGCAATGGATCTGGAACTGATATGGAAGCCACCTCCCATGAAGGCTAGCTCTCATAAATTTGGAGAACACTATGCAAGCTGCTAAGGGAGAACATCAACAGTTGCTCCAACCCCAGTTTAAAGACCTAATAACCACATCAGTGACTAGCACAGCAAATGACATTGATGCAGTTTGTTACATATGGGGAAGGACTGGGGAGGTGAATATAATCAGAGTACATACTATACTTGACTAAAACTCACCACTGTGTACATTGAATAAAAAATTGAAATGTAAAAATAATAAATAAAATATTTTTTAAAGGGCTGGAGAAAGCAGTTAAGAGCAATGGCTGCTCTTGCAGAGGACCCGGGTTCAATTCCCAGCACCCACAGGGTGGCTAGCAACTGTCCTAACACTAGTTCCAGGGGGTTAGATGCCCTCTTCTGACCTCCGCGGGCATTGTGTGACGTGCAAGCACATACATGCAAGCAATACACTCATACACGTAAAATTAAAAAAATAAAAAAAATTAATTGAAATGGAAGGAAAAAAGTGGCAGCGGGAATGGCTGCATCACGCTGTGTTGACTTCCACTCTATTTGCTAATTTTTCCATTGGTTTACAGCATACATAACATTCGCCATGTTAACCGTTTTTTAAAAATATTTTATTTATTATTTTTTATTTTATTTTATGTGTATGCATGTATTGCAGCATGTAGGTAAGTGCGCCCATGTAGTACAATGCCTGCAGAGGACAGAAGAGGCTGTCGGATCCCCTGGAACTGTAGTTACAGACAGTTGTTAGCTGCCATCTTAACCATTTTTAAGCTACAGTTCAGCAGAATTAAGTGCATTGACACTGTTGTGTATTCGCTGTCACTATCCATTTTCATAACTCATCCTATAAATTGCAGCCCTGTACCCACTACACACCACTTCCCATTCTCATCTCCCTCACCATTCTATTTTGTGTCTCTTATGATTTTGACTATTTGAAGTCCCTCATATATTGCAACTAATAGTTCAAATAATAAAATATTTGCCATCCTGTGGTTGATTTTTTTAAAAAAGTACAATGTCTCCAAGTCTCATCCATGTTGTAGTATATGTCAGAATCCATTACTTTTTAAAGCTAAATGATGTTCAGTTTTATATATGCCACACTTTGCTTATCCATTCATCCAGTCTTATAGTCATTTGGACTGCTTCTGTGTTTTAGTTATTATGAATAGTGCTGTTATGAACATAAGAATATAAACATATACCTACATATGTGAGCATATTTTTAATATTTTATTTTTTTATTTTATGTGTACGAGTGTATTGCCTGCATGTAAGTGCACTCATGTTATGCAATGCTATCAGAGGTCAGAAGAGGGCATCAGATTCTGCTGAACTGGAATCACAGACAGTTGTTAGCTTCCATGTGGGTGCTAGGAATCGAACCCAGGTCCTCTGCAAAAGCAGTCAATGCTCTTATCTGCTGAGCCATCTCTCCAGTAGTCCCATATATAATCATCTCTTCCAGCTCTCACTTTCAACTCTTTTCACTTAAAATCAGAATTATTGTATCATATGTTAATTCTATTTTAATTTTTGATAATTTGACATACCATTTTTTGCAGTGCTTTATCATTGTATATTCTGACTAACAATGTTCACAGGTTCCAGCTTCTTCACATCATGATTATTATCGCTTATTTTCTACTTTTTGTGATAGTTGTCATGTTAATAAGAGTAAGATGGTATCCCTTTGTCACTTTGATTTTCATTATCCTAACGATTAATGTTTTTGTTTCCTTTTCTGTTGCTGTGACTAAAAAAAAATAAAAAAAGAAAGAAAAGCAACTTAGGGGAGAAAAGGTTTCCTTTGGCTACAGTTTCAAGTTATGGTTCATTGTGACAGAAGCTTGAGGGAGCTGATCGCAATGGATCCATAACAAGGAACAGAGAGCAAAAAATGCATGCATGCCTGTGCTCAGCTCACTTTCTTCACTCATATAGTTAAGGACTCCCTTCCCAGGGAATGATAGATATTACCCACAGTGGATGGGCCTTCCACCTCAATTAATGCAAGCAAGATAATCCTCCACAGATAAACCAACAAGCCAACCTAATCCAAATAATCCCTCGTTGGGATTCTCTTCCCACATACAGTGGTTTGAATGAGAATGTCCCTCATAGATTCCAAGTGTTTGGACACTTGGTCCCCAGCTTCTGGCACTGTTTTGGGAGGGTCATGGAACCCTCAAGAGGTGCAGTATTCAAAAATGTTAAAAATGTTTGGGATCTCTTATCTAATCCCTAAAAGATTTTAGGGTAACCCCTTCAGAGGGGGAATTGTTGCCTCATTAGCGTGGTGGCTCATGCCTTTAATCCCAGTACCCGAGAGACAGAGGCAGGTGGATCTCTGTGAGTTCAAGGCCAGCCTGGTCTACATAGTGAGTTACAGGACAGCTGGGGCTACAGGGAGACCCATCTCAAAAAGACAAAAAAAAAGAAAGAGAGAGAGAGAGAAAGAAAGAACAAACGAAAGAAAGAAAGGAAAAAGAGAATACAAGAAGTTGTCAGAAAAAGTGATGGGGAAATATGGGAGGAGTTGGAGGGGAGGGAGTGGATGTAGATTTGATCAAAACACCTTATATGCATGTATGAAATTCTCAATAAATTTTTTAAAGTTAAAGAAATTAAATTACATAGATTGATTATATGCTTTTTGAGTAAGAAAACAGTTCTTTTAGAGGGCACAATTTTGAGAAAAGTAAAGGTATAAAAATGTTCTAAATACAAGCTCTTTCTGTTTGTTCACTGAGTTGACCACTTAATGAACCATGTGATCAAGATTAAAAGTCAGCTATCTGCCACACAGAAGAGGGATAGGGCATGCATGACTCTGAACTCTAGAAGCAGATAAAGCAGCACCAATCCCCAGTTGTGTTGCAGTAACTGCTGGGCAGGTATAATGGCGGGTAACAAGCCAGCTGCCCACACTGTTTGAGTCTTACATACTTAACAGATGCACTCTGCAGCTAGCTGGCCATAGACTGCACTTGTGCCTCAGTGGAAGGACAGACAGCCTTCCTGCAGTCTCTGAAATACAAAAGTCTGGTGAATATCAGAAGACCTTGATGCATGCACAAAGGAACACAGCTCAGAGAAGCTCTGCACAGGTGCCTAGCACACTTAACTCTTTATAAGGTGTCGGTCCAGGCCATCCATGTGACATCTTCAGCCTGACTACCTTTCCCAGCACATTTTGTTGCCAGATTTTTTAACTTAATGGTAACAGAACCCACCTTCTCCCAATTAAATCTCTATTTCAGGGAAAAAAAAAAAAAAAAAGAGGTGCGGCCTTGCTGGGGGAAGCATGTCACTGGGGGTGGACTTTGTTTTTGGTTTGTTTGCTTGTTTTTTTGAGACAGGGTCTCCCTGTAGTCCCAGCTGTCCTGGAACTCACTATGTAGACCAGCTGGCCTCAAACTCACAGAGATCCGCCTGCCTCTGCCTCCCGAGTGCTGGGATTAAAGGCGTGCGCCACCACACCCAGTGGGCTTTGAGAGTTCTTAAGCCTTGCCAGATTTTCATTTTCACTCTGCTATCTGTGCCTGCTTGAACATATGAGTGCTTAGTTTTCTGCTCCCCACCTCTGCCACCGTGCCTCCCCACCATGATGGACCCTTACCCTCTGGAACCATAAGCCAAGTAAATTCTTCCTTCTATAAGTTGCCTTGATCATGGTGTTTTATCACAGCAACAGAAAAGTAATACGCCAGGAAATTCTAGATTGGATCAAGTTAACAATTAAAATTACCCATCACAATTAGTAATGTTGGGCTTCTTTCTGTACACTTACTGGTCATTTGTGTAATGAATATTTGTACATCTCTGTTTTATAGTATTGTTCATTTTATTGTTGTTAAATTTCCCTCCACTCTTATTTCAGTTCTAGATTTAAGTCTCTGAAGGTGTCTGGCTGGAAGAATGTAAGTCATATGCAGAAACGAGGAAAATGTAGCCTTTATAGCTCACCAGCCTCTGCAGTATTAGAAAGTGATGGGACTCAGTTCTGAGCAAGTCAATCTTCACTATCCACTGTCCTCTTCCTGAAGCATGGGGCTTCCTGTGATTGGAACTCTGCTTCCTAGCAGTTCCTAAAGCCAACCTGCCTCTCTTGCCACATGTCTAGCCGTTGACTACTGTTATATTGTCTGGCTCCATCCATCAGGTAATATCCTCTAATCCACCATTTAGTACCAAAAGTCTTCTTCAGCTGGGCATGGTAGTACATGCCTTTAATCCCAGCTCTCAGGAGACAGAAGCAGGTAGACCTTTGTGAGAGCAAGTTCAGCCTGGTCTGCATAGCAAGTTCTAAGTCATCTGGGGCTACACGGAGACACTGTCTCAACTCCCCCAACAACAACAACAACAAAAAAAAGTCCTCTTCAATGTGAGTGCTCTTCCTAGAATATCCATTATCTGCTTCTCCTACTGGGGCTACACGGAGACACTGTCTCAACTCCCCCAACAACAACAACAAAAAAAAAAATGTCCTCTTCAATGTGAGTGCTCTTCCTAGAATATCCATTATCTGCTTCTCCTTGTCCTGCTCTATGTTGTTTTCTCTTACAAGATTGAAATTTCTTCCTACCACAGTGCTACATCTTACAGCACATACTCTACGGGAGTAGCTAGTACCCTACCTATCTAACTCCAGCATTGATCATGTTATATTAAATCCCGAGATAGTTTGATAAAGGATTTTTAAAGATATCAATCTAAACATCACAATCCCATATTTTTGAAGAGGTACATTTCACTCTTACTAACTGGCTAGCAGTATTAATATACATCAGAGCATACCTAGGACCTAAATAATATCTCCAACCTTCCTTTTGAAATAGGTCATGTACAGAACAGTATATTTTTTCCTAATTCAAGAATTTTCACTTGCTCCCAAGAGGATATCAATTGTACTGATAAACTTCCCTCAGTTAAACACATTTACCCTAACTGAATCATCTTTTTCTTTCCAGTTTCCATGATTCTGGAGGCTTTTTGTTGAGCTTAGATTTTACTAAAGAACTCAGTAGAATTTTACATAGCATCTTTCTGTATGTAATTACATTTTAAAATTATTTTTTCTATCAGTGAATCACATTCATCCTCACTACATGAACTTTTATGATAGCCACAGCAGGTTTTAAAGGGGGTTTCCAGAATAAGCTAGAATTTTGAAGCAGCTTCAAATCTGCTTACCAGCTCACCACAGAATTTTATTCTTGATATATGTACAGTTTACATCAAGTTTAAAATTGCATAATACAGAGCTCTGCCTTATTTCTATGTGAGACTTCTGTTAAATTGTTACTTTTGCCACCAATAAAATATGCACTTTATTCTAAAATAACTATTGCAGTTTTTTGAGATTTGGTCTGTAGCATGCAGTTCCCAGGTTTCTATCTTTGATGAGTTAGGAAATTGGTTTTGTATAAATGTGTCTGACACATTTGTTTCTAAAAATAAATTTTGGATTGGTCCCAGGTTAGCCTTATGAAATTACATAATTTTTGAAAGTTATTAATATCACTCAGAAATTCTGTTTCCATGCTGTTTCTAAAATCAACACATTGTCTTTCCCACTAACACTATCATCCCTAAGTCACCCTTTTTTCTCTTTTAAGGGGATCTTGACTAAGAGATGCATTAATTGACTCTGTCTTCTGGCCAGCAGTAACAGGAAATTTGGGCCCCTCACATGCCCTACTTCCAAGACTACCTGTGGCCTTTGAAAACATACATATCTACATTTGTTTTTATTTTATTTTAATTTTTGTCACGTTTTCCCAAAGGACATCTCCATGGCAGGTTCTACATTCCCAAATGTTTAAATACAGGTCTGAACATGGTTAACAATCATACCACAGCAGGAAATATCTGTGGCTTTAGTGTTTGGCAACTTGTTTTCATGATGGATGCATTATTGCAGATGGGCTAATTATGCCATCATTTATATCAACTATTTAGAGCACAGCAGCCATGGTGAATCCTAGTGACTAAACTTGCCTTCCTTAGATTTGTCATTTCTTGGCTTGTAAAGACACAAATTACTTCAAACACGTTGTGAAATTATATAACTGTTGGGTTCATGGTTCCTTATTATTGAAACTTTGTGACTTTCATACAATATTATTTTGATTGTATTTAGACTCCCCATCTGCACCTCTCATATAGCCCACCCACTAGATTTCATGTACTCTTTCATATAAATTAAGGCCTATCAAATCAAGTTTGTGTCCACAAATGGCTTTCAGTGTGTGTCCATCCACTGAAGCCTAGTTAACCTATGTAACATCACACCCTTAAAGAAAACTCTCCCTCTCCCCCTCCCTGTCTCCCCTTCTCTGATCTGCGCAGTTATCAGTTGTCAGTAGTTCCTCTAAGGTTGAAGCTTCTTACCTACTTCCCCACTTCTCTTCTGAGATTTTCTCTGACTTGAGCTTGCATGTATCTTATGAATTCTGTTACCATTGCTGTGAGTTAATGAGCAACTTCCCAGGTGTCCAGAAAACTCTGCTTCCTTAGGGTCATCCACCATCTCTGGCTCTTACAATCTTTCTGCTCTCACTTCAGCAATGGTCTCTGAGCCTTGGGTAGCAGAAATTTCATATAGGTGTCAAGTATCCAGAGAAAGATTTAACCAAATATTTTAACAAATTATTTTATTACCCATTTCAATTATTATATTTTTACCTTTTAAAGTTAAAGTGACTGAAGATGTAGCTCACACTACAGAGTACTTGTCTAACATGCTTGAAGCCCTGGGTTTGATCTATGTAAATAGAGTCTGGTGGTACCCACCTGTAATCCCAATACTTTGGAGGTGGAAGCAGGAAGATCAGAAGTTCAAGGTCATCTTCAGCTACATTAAAATTTTAAGGCCAGCTTGAGATATGTGAAACCATGTCTCAAAATAAATATTAAAAGAAATTTTTAAAAATTAAATTAAGGCAGGTGCAGAACTTATGCACATATTTTTTTATATATGGGTAAGTCAGATTAGCCTATATTATTATGCTTATAAAGTTGATTTAATATCAACTAGATCTTGGACTGCTTTTTTTTACATTTAAACATTAAGGTAGGTGAAGCTCCAAGGCTCTTTTATTTTATGTTTAAAATTCAATTTTGAATGATTTCCCAGTTTTGAAACCCATGTCGTATCAATCAAAAGAGGACAAAAACTTACCCAGTTGGGTAACTAGGTGACTGTGGTTTGTTAGTCACTGGTCACATAATTTGTGTGTGTGTGTGTGTGTGTGTGTGTGTGTGTGTGTGTGTATTCCAAGAATCACCTTCTTAGAACCAATGATGTTTTAAAGATGGGTATAATCATAGCTCTCCTACATGTTGTTATTATCAACGAAATTTGACTAGCCAGTTGTAGGTGATTCCAGATATGCCTGAATAGCTGAAAACAGGCACTGTTCCATTCGATCTTTACCTAAAATGAATGAAGTTCTTCATGAATGTCATGATAAAAGGTCAAAATGCTCTCTTGCAATATCAGGATCAACCACTCTCAAAGACATCCTGCCCTATATGTTTGCTGAGCAAAACAGCTAGATTGGTAGCAAGTTTTAATTATGGCAAAGGCTTTTCTAATGACTGTATGACTCTGGAACACTGAATAACTGTCCACTAAGAAGATACAGAAACAGAAGAAATTTGAGTAAAACTGTCCATTTAAATGTTACATGGAATTCATTTAACTGTAAATAAACGGAAAAGTGTGTGTCTCATAAGAAGGAATAATTCATTTGAAAATATCCAATTTTCCTTTGCTTTGCTTATTTGTGTTCTGTATCTGAGTACGTGGATGTGCACTTCTTGTACTATTGAAAATTGCTGCATGACCCATTGTCCCAATAAAGTAATATATAAGTCCTCAATGTGAAATATTTGATCGCAGTAATAGGATCTATTTTAATGAAGACAAAGATTCCTACTCACCGAGTCAAAAATAGTGTTCTACTTTCATTTTTCACTTCTGTGATTAAAATAACCTGGCAAGAAACAACTTACAAGGCAAAGCGTTTGATTTCAGCTTACAGTTTCAGGTTATAGTAGATCACTGTGAGGAGAGAAAGGCAGGAATTCCAGCTAGTCACACAACATCCACAGGTACAAGCAGGACGAAATGGGTACGTGCACACTGACTTGCCTGTGTTCTTGTGCTCAGCTCAGTTTCTACACTGTACACACTCTTACTTCAGGGCTGACTTCCTTGGGAATGCCACTGCCCACATCAATTAACTAAACTAACACAGTCCCCACAGATATGCCCGCAGGAACCCAAATACAAACAATTACTCATTGAGACTCTCTTCCCAGATGATTCTAGCTTGTGCAAGTCTGCAATGAAAACTGACCATTACAATTAATGACTACGAATTTCAGGATGAGGCGTCAGAATTGGCAAAGTTTGCTTCTTTTTTAAATATTTTATTATTCTTTATGTGAATGAGTGTTTTGCTCATGTGTATGTAAGTGCACCACGTGTGTGCAGGCCCCGCACAGAGGCCAGAAGAAGGTGTCAGATTCCCTGGAACTGGAGTTATAGACAGTTGTTAGTTTCCATGTGGGTGCTGGGAATGGAACCCTGGTCCTCTGGAAGAACAGTAAGGTGCTTAACTGCTGAGCCATCTCCCCAGCCCCAAGGATGCTTCTTATAGTAGATTCCATCAGTGACTTTTTCTGTGATATTTTAAAAACTGTTTTCAATTGAAAAGTATCGATAATCATTAGAAAATTAATCTATCCAGGTATATTTACTATTTAGACTTTGATTGATTTATTAATAAATAGTTGCAACATTAAATGGTTCCAAGAATAGTATCTAGAGGCAGATCCAACTATTCTATCATTCTTGAAGCTTGAGTCTTTGAGAAAATTACGTAATGATTCTATGCCTTTGTTTTGTATCAATAAGATGGTCATGATAATAGATCTAATCTACAAGGTCATAAACAGGACTACATGAGCTAAAACATGTCCAATGTTTAGGAAAAAAAGTACACGGTAAGAGTGCAATTATGATGCATAATAGCTCTAATTATAATAACTAAACTTTTCCTTTTATATATGTGCTTCTTACATTAATGCTTTATTAAACTTGAGAGGTTCTAAACTTAAAAAGAAACTCAGAAAACTTTTGGACATCTTAGAAAGTATGAACAGAATTTAAAGAGAAAATTATAATCATATTACATTATTAAATATAACCACTATTAATATCTGTATGCACAGTGTAAAACCTACATCTGTTCATGAGGCACCAAAATCCTCAAATGAGATAAAGATATATACAGATATAAAATATAAGAATCAATTTCACAACATTGTGAAAGAGTTTACTAAAAATGACATGCATTGATGATCAGAATTTCTAAATGTTTGCACAGACATGTATATTAATTGTAATATTCAATGATCGGAATTTCTAAATGTTTGCACACATGTATATTAATTATAATATTCAATAAGGTCAAGATGACATTTTCCCAAACAGATCTATGTAGTCAACACAGGACCTATAAAAATTCCACCAGGCTCGGTTTTTTTTAATATAGATTTGGGAGATTGACAAAGTGATCTTTTATCATAGAAAGCTTGGGTTTGCAATGCAAAAGACCTAGAATGGGCAAAACAATCATCAAAAGAACACAGTGAGAAGATACAGCTTTAGTACCACAGCTTATCATAAAACTACAATTAATAAGACTGTCTTACCAGCATATAGATAAGCATTCTTTTTTAGATATTGAGATGAGAGTTAATTTTACTTTCTGCAAATGGTTCTTAGACAGCTGAATAACCCCATGAAGAAAAAGAGCTTGAACTTTAAAAAATAAATTTAAAAGACCATTTTCTATTGCTGTAACAAAAGACATGAGTGTGGGGGAAAGAATTTTATTTAGTTCACAGTTGTAGAAGTCTGAAAGCATGGCACAAGCTTATAGAAGTTCAACTCTGATAAGGGATTCATGGCAGATGGCAGCAGTCAGAATGTGATAATTAGGGCTGTTTGGGGAGGTCCAATTCATCCTTTAACTCCCAAGGGGGCATGCGTCATCTGCCCTAGGCCCACTGTTGTGTGCTACTATAAAGAGAGCAGGTTTGTCACTGTGTAGAGATTTATTCCAAAGGCAGCTGAAGACCACCAGGAACAAAAATATCACAACTCCATGAACATTCTAGTAATAGTGCCACAAGTACTACTAACACAATATATAGACCTTAATCTCACTTTTTAAGTCAATCACTTGTCATTTTTGAATCAAATTTATGGAGGGTTTCCTTACTGTGTAATTTATACATTTTAACTTTTAATAATTTTACTTAGTTGTACAACCATCATTATAGCCCAATGTTATAATATTTTCATTGCACAAACTCATATCCTTCATGCCCAGTAGCTACTTATCCTTGACTATAGCCCATGTCTCTCAACCTAGGCAAACAGTGATCTATTTTGTATCTCAATATATTTGCCTTCTCTGGGAGTTTTGCTCATTATGAACACATATCATTTGACTATTATGAATAAAACATGGTTATTTGTATGCTTTTATACTGTGGATATGTGTTTTCTTTTATCTTAAGCAGATAGGGAGATATGGAGTTGTTAGAATACACAGCCATATTTAACTCAAAAAAAAAAAAAGCCTGCCAAAGTGTTTTTCAAATTGACTGTGTTGTTTTCTATTCTCATTGACGATGTAAGAGGTTTGCTTATTCTCCACATCCTTGCCAACACTTACTGTCAGTCTTCCTGATTATAGCTATTCTACCGGGTATGAAATGGAATATTGTTGGGTTTTAATTTACATTTTTCTCCTAACAAATGGTGCTGAGCACAGCTCCATGTGCTAATCACCCATTCATATACCTTCTTGGATGAAATTGCTGCCCAAATATTTTGTCCATTTTAATTGACTTACTTGGTCTTTTTATTTTTGGATGGAAGAGCTGTTTGGATATTCAGAACACATACTCTTTATTAAATATCTGATTTGCAAACATTTTCTCCCTTCCTCTGGCTTGCCTTTTCATTTTCATAATGGTGTTTCTGGAAGCATAAATGTATTGAAATTTGATGAGGTTCAACCTATTAAATTTTCATATTATGGAAAAAAAAATCATGCTTTTTATTGTCATAGCTAATACATCTTTGCCTAACCCAAGCTCCTAAAGATTTCCTCCTATATTTCCTTCCAAAAACCTTTTGAAGTTCTTGTCTTCCTATTTGGTCCACTTTGAGTATTTGTGTGTGAGGCAGGAAATTTGGGTTTGTCTTTTTACGTTTTATTTTTCTCAATGTATATTTTTATTGAATTTTTGTGTATTTCATACAGCACATCTTAATCATGTTTAGACCCCCTCCCTACATGCTTTCTTTTATTTGTTGAAAAGAGACTACCATTTTTCTCATTTAATTATCTTGATTACTTCACATAACATTTATTTGATGATACATATTAGACTTTATTTCTGGCCCTTCAGTTTTGTTCCACTTTATTATGCTTATCCTAACACTACTATCGTACCGTCTTGGTAAATTTTTAAATTAGAAAGTAAACATCCTTCAATTTTTCAAAATAATTTTGGGTGTTCTTTTTCATTCACTTATCACTGACATTTTTTAAGCAAGAAAGTACCTTTAGTTTCACTTGTCTGACATTTTTTAAAGTCATTCACATGCTATGTCATTCATATAAGGATAGACAAAGTTGGGTGTGGTAATGAATGTCTGTATCATAATATCTGGAAGGTGGAGGCAGGAGGATCAAGATATAAGGTCATCCTTGGCTGCATAGCAATCTCAAAAGGTGTGTGGGGGGATTCACCATATTCATTTTACCAATCCATGAGCACGGTAGGTCGAAAGACATCTCCTAATATCTTCCTGTATCTCTTTCTTTAAAGATATAAAATTTTCATTGTACAGATCTTTAAAGGCTTTGTTTAGGTTTATTCTTGATTTTTTTTGAGGTTATTGTGAATGGGAGGGTTTCCTTGAATGCTTTTTCTGATTGCTTGTTATTGGTATATAGAAAGGCTACTGATTTTTGTAAGTTGATTTTGTGACCTGCTACTTTACTGGAGGTATTAATCATTTCTAACAGTTTTCTGGTAGAATTTGGGGATCTCATGTGTATAATATCATATATTCTGCAAAGAGTGATAATTTGACCTCTTTTACAATTAGTATTCTTTTGATTTCATTCTCTTATGTTATTGCTCTCACAAGAGTTTCAAGCACTATGTTGAAAAGGAGTGGAGGTAGTGGACAACCCTGTCTGGTTCCTGATTTTAATGGGAATGCTTCTAGTTTTTCTCCATTTAGAATGATGCTGGATATGGGTTTACTGCATATAGCTTTGATTATGTTGAAGTATGTTCCCTCCAGACCAATATCTTCTAGGACTTTTAGCATGAATGCATGTTGAATTTTGTCAAAGGCCTTTTCTGTATTTATTGAGATGACCATGTGAACACGGGACATACTTCAGATACAGGACTTGAAGCAAAGGAGCAGGAACTGACCTGGAATCCTGAGGTTTAATTCTCATAGTTCTAGAGGATACTATGCAAACTGCTATGGGAGAAAAATGAATCAATGGTCCAACCCAACCCTAAAGGCTAAGAACCATAATAACTGGCACAGCAAACTACCTCTATTGGTGCTGTAGTGATACTGTTATCTGGGGGGTAATTGACATCTATCTAATTGGTCATAAAGCCCTCTAAATGGGAGGAAATTTGTGGGTGGCACTGTAAACTCACCCAAATACACATGACTGGAGAGGCCATAGAGCCTATAGAAAACCCTATCTCTGTCATATCTCTAAGACAAATGAAATTTCTTACCATATGCTAAATATGGACCCTTATAAAAATATACACATATTTATAGAGAAGTATATCCTACACCACTCATCAAAGAAGCTTCCTTTTGCAACAGATGGAGGTTACTGCAAAGTTCCACAACTGGTTTGAGAGATGCTCAGTCCTAGGTGACATATCTACAGTGCAACCTCTACACCTAAGGCTCATGGAACATAGTGGAACAGGGGGTAGATAGCATTCCTCAACTCTCACCAGTGAAGCTTCCTTATACAATGGAGTGTGGTGCACACAGAAGGCCACCACTGGCCAAGTTTTAGAGAATAAGAGACTGCAGAGTGTGTGTCCCTGAATAGGACTTCTATATTAAACCTCACCCACCCAAGGCTCAGGGACCATTGTGGAAGAAGGGGGTGGGGGAAGATTGTAGGAGCCAGGTTTGGTCAATGAACATAGGGAAACAAAGGCTTTCAGGCCACTGGAAGCTTTCACATGTGAACTTCTGACAATGGTGGGACCAAGCAGCAGACCCATGCCAACTCCATCAGACAACGGCCCAGACTGGAACAAGGAAAATGGGCAGCAGGCCAGCCCTAGCCTGAGAACTGTTGACGACTGATTACTACTGGGTGAGGAAGAGCAGACTTTACTTAGGATCTCTAGATAGACTGGCTAGACTCCAGTGGATGAATTTGTCTGAAGCATACCTGGGTACAAATGCTTGAGTGGCTAGGACTTAACATGTATGGTGGAATGTGTGAGGTCTGGCAGTGTGGGGGGGGATGATTGGGGAGGGGCCTAAATTTTATTAAGAAATGTTGTATGAAGTGTACAAAAGATCAATTAAAAATTTTTTTAAAGAGGGGGTTTTAATGAAAAGAAACCACAAAAGTGTTTTTGAAAAACAGTGACAAATCAATAACTACAAGGATATAACTATATACATAAAGTGCTATATGTGAACATGACAAATTTGACTTCATAAGCATATATTACTTATGTTCATGCACCAACCCTGGCTCTTACAATCTTTCCTTTCCTTCTTTTGCAATGGTCCCTGAGCTATGGGTGAGGTTTAATACAGGGGCCCTATCCAGGGACCTGGAATCTACAGTCTCTTGTTCTCTAAAACTGAGCCAGTTGTGGTCTTCTGTGTGCATTGCACTGTTTTATGGGAAGCTTCACTGGTGAGAGTTGAAGGAAGCACTAGTATTCTATCCAACCCTGGTTCCACTATGTTACATGAGCCTTAGGTGTAGAGGTTCCACTGTAGATGTGTCACTTATTCTGGGCATCTCTCAAACATATATTCTCTGTGTGTGACCAGTTGAGAAATGCTGTAATAGCCTTTATCTCTTGCAGAAAAGAAAAACTTCTTTGATGAGTGATGTAGGGTATACTTGTCTGTAAAAATAAGGGTCCAAATTGAGCATACAGTAAGAAATTTCATTTGTCTAGAGTTACGACAGAGCTAGGGTTTTCTCTGGGATTTATGACCTATCCAGCCATACGTATTTGGCTATATTTACAGTGCCACCTATGAGTTCTCTCCCATTGAGAGGGCTTTAAGTCCAATTAGATAGCTGTTGATTACCCCCCAGATAACAGTGCCACCACTGCTACACCAATAGAGGTAGTTTGCTGTGCTTGCTGTTATGGTTATTAGACTTTAGGACCAGGTTGGACCATTTATTGATTGTCTCCCTTAGCAGATTTCATAGTGTCCTCTAGAACTATGAGAGCTAGACTCTAGGGAGAAGTCTTCCAGATGAGTTCCATTGCTTAAAGTTCTGTGTGCGTAATATGTCCTGTCTTCAGCAATAATGTCTCAACTTCAAGTTCTGGGAGGTAATCAAAGGCTCTAGCAATAGTCTATGTTACTTGGGAAGGTTCTTAGACTCCCCTGGCCAATAACTCGAAATCAAGTTTCTCCTGTCTGGCACTGTGTTTCTTGTTATGTAGCCTCCAGGTATATACATGCACTTGTATTCAGATATTGTATGTGTATTTTTCAGGTTTTTTTTTACTTAATACATTTTCCTCTGGCTTTTTATGCTACCTAAGTTTTATTTATCTCTCCTCTCTCCTTGTCTAACCTTCCTCCTCCCTCCTCAGTTTAAGTACCGCCATTTTACCCTTGATAATACCTCTCTCCTGTTATCCCCCTCTCTTGAGTTCCTTCCACTCCTTTACCCCCATGGTTCCTTGTATGTCCTTCACTCCTCAATTCCATACTGGATAGACTTAACATATATGACAGACTACCTGAAACCTGGGGGGGGGGGCTATGGAAGGTGGGAAGAAAAGAGAGGGCCTAAATTTGATTAAGATATATGATGTGAAATGCACAAAAACTCAATAAAAATGTCTTAAAAGAATATACTACTCCTATTCTGTCATTGAGAATAGCCTGTAGACATATTTCTAGTAAACACATAAATAATAATCACTAAGACAGACATATCGCTATTCAGCTATTTCATCATTAACTCCTGATCTTTCTCATAGGACAAATGTTTTCCATATATTGTTCATGATAACATCGCAAAATAATAAAGTACCCAAGAAATCTTTGTCATACGTACCAATTAATTCATCAAAACATGTTAAAATAGCTGTACAAACTGTTGTTATTGGTAAAAAGATGCAGCAATAGCTCCCTGGTAAATATGTCTCTTTTATGTTTGCTTGATACATTTTCAAGAAAATATGCTAAGGAAGCCACAAAAAATGTGATAAAAATCGGCATGTGTTTTCTCACTTGATAGATAATATTGGATGTAAACCAGTTGCTTATGAATATATTATCCAATAAATCTTTAATAGCTTTTTTATCTATGAGTAAAGCAAAATGAAAATCACAGTCTCAAGAGCCCAGAAATGCACAGCTACTAAAAACAGTATAGCATGTTTTGCAATCACCCCTAATCTGATGGTTCTTGGAGAGAATCTACTGCTAAAAGCTATGGGCTACTTTTGTACGCAGTCCTATGAGCACTCTGCATGATCTTTTCCTTATAATCAAAGCTATCTTGAAGGTGTGGAGAAACTTCTAGCTATTTTTTTTTCACATAGAAAAATTCTCCACATAACCCTGCACTAACATTTACTATGCTGAGCTGCATTACTCATTATGAAGGATGATGGGAGATTTCCTTCTACATGGAGCTTCAAGGCAAATCATAAAATAAGACTTTCTAGTAAAAATCTGTCATTTGATGTTCCTGAAATAGAAAGTTTAACACAGCACCAAATCACTCTTGGACTGGATTGTACTGGCTCCCCTAGTATTCATCACTCTGGTTTGAGCAAGTGTGGCACAACTTCTTGTCCTCCTTGAATCATTGCAAGTGACCTGTACCACTGTCAGGCGTTCACATGAAAGATGCTTGCAGCAGGGGACTCACTTCATGAGCACCTTTGAAAAGTGTTCTTAAGGTCTTTATCCAGGATAAGGATGACGGCTCACTTTATGAAAACACATGAAGTCAAGTTACTGGTGTCTTTCACAGAATCTATATAACGACTTCTATAGCAATAAAAATAAAAAATAAGATAGGCTAATTGGCAGGAGCAGTCCAACCTTACATGCCATGAAATCACTGGGAACAGGTGACCCATTATTTCCATTACTTCCAATTTCTATTCTCTCAGGTACTTTGTGTGTTCGGTGACAAGAATAACTACAATTACAACAGAAACAACAATAATAGATCAGTTAACACACTGATTTTACTACCAAGAACGTTTCTAAATCCATGATTACCCTAGCACTAGACATATTCTACTAATATTAGTGATATTAGAAGCAATTATTTTTTCCTTTGACAATAGACCAACCAAAATAAACAAAGTTAAGCAAAAGCAACATTAGGGCAGGCACATTCCCTCAGTCCATAACTCATAGTCACCTGAATAGAGAAATGCATAACCTAGGCTGGCAACTTCAGTCAATATTGTAGAATGGTGCTTTTCAAATTTTAGCCTGACTATGAATGACCTGGGGTGTTCTTAAATAAAGATTCAGATTCAGTAAATCTGAGGTAAAGTCTAAAATCTTGTGCTTAACAAGCTGCCAAGTAATGCTGAGATGCCTAGCTTTTGGACAACATAGAGATCAGTGAAGTTCATAAATGAAAAAAACATTTCCATATTCATGAAAATATCAAGACCAAGCATGTGTCCATTATTTCGGAGTATTATATTCAAGCAGTTTAGAACTTGAACTATCAAATAAGAATACAGTCTTTGTTTTGTTTGTTTGGTTTGGGGGGGTTGTTTTGTTTTTTGGTTTGGGTATCTTGTTTTGTTTTGTCTTTTTGAGACAGGGTCTCCTTGTAGCCCCAGCTGTCCTGAAACTCACTATGTAGACCAGGCTGGCCTCAAACTCACAAAGATCCGCCTGCCTCTGCCTCCCAAGTGCTGGGATTAAAGGCATGTGCCACCACACCTGGCCAAGAATACAGTAAAGGGGTGAAGAGAGGAGGTATTTATAGGCCTAAACATTATTGTTTCTCAGTGAAAATCATAGAAACTGTATACTCTTTTCTTTTTTATTGTAGTCTGGTAAATTTAATAGAATATATTTTGATCATATTTAGATCCCTTCCCCATCTGCATCTCTCACTACCCCTTAATCAATATTATATACTCTAATATATATGTATATATGAAATATGTATGTGTGTGAAATATGTTGTGCTTGTCCTGTATGTAGGCACTATGCTAGATTCTTGACTGCATTTATAGTAAAATTTGCATTTAAGAAGCTCATAAGTGAATTTAAAAAGTAACGAATTCTGAAATAAAGGCAACTGTTTATTTTGATTACAAGTAAGAGTAAAACACAGGAGGAAAAGTGTGACTCAGTAAGGTGGAGAGATAAAGTTATTTATGACTATATCCCACAAAGTAGACATTGCTGGTGGCTAGCAAGATTCATTGTTCTCTTTTTCTTCTGGGTATATTCCTATTTGAATATATGCATGGACACATGCTAATGAAATGTGATCAGTAGTGACATGGGTAATGCCCAGGAGGAATCATTTAATAGCCACATACAATTTTCCATATTCTCTTCCTAACACTTCTGTCATGGCATTTACCTGTACCAGAGGGATCCTGATCTCATTGTTGATGTGGAATTCCTACAAGAGCAAACGATCTGGTATATTGAGCCTCCACCAAAAATATAGATGCCCTGATTGACTCTCAGATCTGTGCAAGAACTTGCAAATGCAAAACCTAAACTTCTTTTTTTTTAAGTCACATAGGTTTTGAACATGGCCTATCTTGATAATGCATTCCAAGAGAGGTGATACACAGGTTATACTGAAATAAAAGTAAATTTAAGTTACCAGAAGAAGGGAAGATGTGCTGGAAAGGAAGTTCAAGGTTGGCATAGGAGATGGACAGTGATGTTAAATAAGATGGACATCTATGGAAATTTCAGGTAGTACAGCTTTACTGGACAATGAGGTTCTGAGAAATTTTCCAAGGAGGGACGTGGAAGATGGTCGACAGGCCTGCTTAGAGTGAAGGGAAGGAATAGTGAAGAAGCGAAAGTTCAGGCAATGCCCATGTGGCTCCATGTGGAGGAGACAATGAATTAGACTCCAGATTAAGTCAAGGAAGTGAGAGTCTATAGAGGAAACCACAGAAGGCATTACCCTGAAGAGAGAAGCCAGCCTTAAACAAGGTGGTAGAGCAGTGTGAGAGGGAGGGACAGACAGACAGCTTTTAAATGCATTTTTCACTATATATTTTTCATTGAATTTTTGTGCATTTCATATGTCTTAATCATATAGACCTCCTCCATCTGCACCCCCATAGCCCCCACTGGATTTTATGCAAGGTAATGCATTTTTGAAGATAATGACAGATATACTTTATTCACGACCAGAAGACTCAAATTAGAAAATATATGTAAAATAGTATAATTTAGTTCATAATACCTTACTAAACCAAAGTCTAAAATTTACATTTATAATAAATACAAAATTATATAGATTTACATTACATGATCCTATTTTTAAGAAAACAATGGTCTGACATATATTTATAACCTTTTAAACTCCCTACTAAAATCTCATCCTATTTCCATGCTTCTTATGTATTTAATTTTTTGCAGTTTTCTATTGAACTTGTGTGTATTTCATACAGAACACCTTAATCTTAATCATGTTTATACCCCCTTCCACACTGGCACCCTCCCATAACCCCCCACCCCACTGGAATTCATACATTCTGTCATTTGTTATGTCCTATTGTGCCAAGTTAGTGTCCCCAGATGTCCCTCCCTTTACAAAGGTCTGAGCAGTCTATGTAGAGTCCCTCCCTTTATAAAGATCAGCTCTTCCTCACCCAGCAGTAATCAGCTGCCAAAAATTCTTTGACTAAAATTGAGGTTTGTTGCCCATTTCCACAGTTCTGTGCTAGGTTTTTGTCTGCTCGAGTTTGCATAGGTCTTGTGCATACTTGGGCCATTGATGTAGCTTCATATGAGCAAGACCCCAGGAGCTTGTAGGCTCTATTTCCATATGGCTGTGCACTGCCTCCCTAGCTCTTACAATCTTTCTTCTCCCTCTTCCACAATGGTCCCTGAATCCTGGGAGGATGAAATTTAATATGAGTCCTGTCCTGGAACCCACACTCAGCAACTCTATTCTCCACACTTTGGCCATTTGTGACCTTTTGTGTTCCTAGCCCCCTGTTGCATGAAGGAACTTCATTGCTGAGAATTGAGAGATGCATTAGTGTTCTCTTTACCCCTTGTTCCATGTTCCATGAGCCTTAGGTGTAGAGGTTGCATTGTAGATATGCCACTTCAGTTTGGGCAGTTCACTGACAATGTCTGTTTGTGACCAGTTGTGGAACTCTGTAATCCTCTCTGCCTGTTGTAAAAGAAGTTTATTTGATGAGTAGTGACTGGGAAGTTTATCTGTAAATATAAGGATCCATATTTTGCACATAGTAAGAAATTACATTTGTCTAGGGATGTGACAGCCTTGGGGTTTTCTCTAAGATCTAAGACCTCTCCAGTCAAGTGTATTTGGCTATGTTTACAGTACCACACATGAATTTCCTCCCATTGAGTTGGCTTTAAATACAATTAGGTAGCTATTGATTAACTCCTGAGATAAAAGTGCTACTATTGCACCAATGTCATTTACTGTGCCAGTCATTGATGTGGTTATTAGGCCTTGAATCTGGAGTTGGATCATCAACTGATGTTGTCCCTTAGCAGTTTCCATAGTGTCCGCCAAAGCAGTGAGACCTAGCCTTCAGGTGAGGTGGCTTCCAGGTCAGACAATTTTTTTATTATTATATATATTTTTTTTATTTTTTTAGAAAAAGCATTTCTTTACAACTTTAACATACTCATTAACAGTTTCTAGGGCAAAGATACATCTCTTTCAAAAGTGGCTATAAAATTTTAGGTTCACTGTTGAATTAATACAGTTATACAATATTGAACTCATTATAAACCCTGTAAGACATAAAATTGAATGAGTTTTTAACCTTTAAAAAAGAGCTCCATTTCATTTTAAAATATGTTGTTTCTTACAGAAAGACTCATTGTTTTTGCTAATAACACTGAGATGTTGGCACATACGTCTCTAATCTGTATGCATCTAATTATTACTAGTCATAATCAGTTGCACTCGGATCCTTGGCACCTGTGTATGTCTTATAAAGTCATCAGGTAGATTTCAATGGTAATGTTTATCACCTCTACTAATTAGCATGACATAAATTTTTATGCTTCCTCCTCAAATATAATTCATTTTTTTAAATTTGTTGGGGTTTTTTTGTATGTATATATCACACAGAACATCCCAAACCATCTTGTTCATCTATACACCCACTTCCCAGATGGCACCCTCCCATAGCCTCCCTCCCCCAACTAGAGCTCTTATACTCTGTCATCCCTGCTAATGTCCACTGTGTTGTTGGCACCCCAGCTGTTCCCCACTACTTGTCCATCTGGTGAATCTAGTCAGCCTATCTACAGGTCTTTGTTTTAGGAAGGTCAGCTGTTCCTCATCTAGCAGCAATCGGTTGTTAATAATCCTTTAGAAAAGATTGGGGCCTGCTGTTCAATTTCCCAGTTCTATGCTGGGTTACTATCTGGGAGTCCTTTGGGCCACCCTGGGACTCCCAGAAGATATCTCCTATCTGGTGTTGTTGCTTGTTATGTAGCCTTTAGCTATACATATGGACTCTTAAAGAAATATACTGGTCGCTTATTCTTTGATTATACTTTCC
>NW_008347042.1:4593125-4612841 GCF_000622305.1 Nannospalax galili
CCTCTTTGTAGACTGGACACTGGTTCAAGTCCATCTCATGGGGTCTCCTCGGCCCCCTTGATCAAGAGGACAGGACATTTTGAGAGATGATCATAATCCCCTGGAACTAGTCGACCTAGGAGGGCAAGGGGCAAAAACTGTCCTTTATGTCCCTCTCACCAAATTAGTATTGGCCCTAAAGTATGTCTGTTAAGCGTCCAAGAAGGTTAGTTCCATCAGTCTGGTACTTTTAATTACTGTGGGCCATGTAGATAAATCTTGGGCAAAGACCAACTGTTCTCATATAAACCTTGCCTAGACATATATTTATTGATATGGTATGTATAATTTGTCAGTAGGTTTTTGAACTAATATGGTTTCCTCTGGCTTTTAAAACTAGCTAGGCATTATTTATCTCTCACATTGTCTAACCCCTCCATCATGGTTTCCCCAATTAAGGTGCCCCTATTTTTCCCCTTTCTCCCTTAACAATACCTTTCTCCTATGGTCCTACCTCTCTTGAGCTCCTTCTTTCCCTTTATCCCCTAGGTTCCTTGTATGCCCTTCCCTCCCCGCTCCCTTAAACTAACCCAATTTTTGTCCATAACTCCCTTATTAATACCTGTTTCCTACTGTTCTCTTTCAGTTTCTTTCATTTCCTTTACCTCTCTGTTTCCTTTCCATTATCCTGGTTCCTGTAGTTATGTCTGGATACATATTCACTTATCAGGATTTGGTTCTAGGATCCACAATTTTTTAAAACCTAGAATAGAGTTGGAAGATATGGGAGGGTGGGTTCATATCAAAGAAGCCAGAAATAAATAGACATGTATTTATTTTCAGGATGACTCTGCTTTTGTCCACATACCAAGCATATGCTGCTGTGGTTTGCCTTTTTCATAAGCCTTCACCTGGATGTGTGTCAGCTACACTGGAATATGCAGACGCTAAGAAGTGTTCCTCTTCCTTATGCCTGTTGTCCTCACTCCCAGGTTTATCTAGCACACCCACATCTTCCAGAGATATCAGTAGTATCATTGCTTTTATCCAAGAGCATTTTAATTATTCATTCACTAGTTTGCTCCACAATTATGACATACTTCAACTTTATCTAATTTATTTTTTTTTATTTTAAGACCAGGATTAGAGTTTGGTTCACAGTGGTAACTTAACATTTGGTGGTAACTAAGATAAAACCAGGAAAAGAATTCCTTCTGAGTGTTTAAAATATGCTGCATGGCTCAGATGTATCTCAGAGTTAATGATTAAAATTGGTCATCTTTAAGTGAATTTATTCACCCACCAAACATTTAAAAGGGCTAATTATTCTAAATGATAGTGTGTTGATCAAGAAAGATAATTGTCTGTAGTGCTTGATTCCCATGTGATTCTAGATCCTGTAAAGCTGACAATCCATATCGGCCATTACACCTATCAGCACTACTGGAGAGTTGATCATTCTTTATGCCCTAAAGCAACCATTTCCCTTTACCTTTCTCCATAGTTGCCTCTTGCTTACTGCCCAATTTTGAATGGAGGGTTTGTTCAATAAGTTTTCTGTTTCCTTTCACAGTCACTCGCTAGCTATCATCCTATCTACATTCAAAGCTTTAAGATGCCATCTAGATGCTAGTGATGCCCAAATTATATTTCCAGTCCAAATCCTCCAAGAAACTGTAAAACCATATGTCTGAACTGCCCACTCACCCTATTTGGGTGACTAGGGAATATCTGTGGGAAAATGCCCAAAGCTCTTATTGACAGATCTTCCTACAAGCCTTCTTATCTCACTTGTATTGATTATCAGAACAAAAGCTCTTTCATCTTTTCTTTTCCCTCTTCTCACAGCACCTATCTTGCCCATGAACAAATCCTGTCTTAGACATATATTAGTAATGTTAATGCATTTTACCAACCCCACTGCCACCACCCTGGTTCAAGTTGGCATCATTCCTTATCAAAGATATCTTGATGCCCTTCCAACTAGGCCTCAGTTTTGAAACTCCATCTTTTTACACACAGTGGCCAGAATCATCTTATTAGATCAGATTACATCATCATTCAAAATCCTAGAGCTGTTCCTCATTTCACTTACACTAAATGTCAAGTCTTTTCAATGTCCCTAACCCTCCATATAATTTAGATGAAATATAGCCTGTTCTGGAATGCACTTAAGATTTTTTTAACTTAAAATACTTTTCTAAAATCTGTGTCCTGTTTTATTTAAAAGGAAACATACACACTGAACTATTCAACAGTGATAAAGGATGTCTTCTTTTTTATGTGCTTTCTAAATAACAGTGTCAGAGTATTTGAATGGGCATGAATCTATTCTATTTTAGAAACTCCCTGAAAAAAAATCATAGTTCAATGTCTTGCAAGGGATTTTGTGAGCCCATTTATAGAGTCTTCCAGAATCTCTGCCTTATTTAAGAAACATCAGAGTTGCAAGGTAATCAGCTGGAACCAAGATTTAAAGACAGGGAAAAAGCCTACTTCAGCTGATAGAGTTCAAAAAGCATTACTTAAGACAATATCAGCAATATTTGTGCTATTGATTTCTCCCTACTCTGTTTCACCACCAAATCCAGAGTTTTTTACTGCCAAACCCCGTATATTTGCTCCTTACGTCATGCTAAACCATACTTTCCTACTCTGATTCGACTAGACAATGGAAGGGAGGAAAGAAAGGGGGAAGAGAGTGGTAGAGAGCGTGGAGGAGAGAATGTAGATAAACAGTAAACTATTCCTTTGTATGGAGAGTAATTCACCAAAAGGCCTACACATGGCTAAAACAGAATTAAAATACATGTATAGATTCATTTTCTTTCAAAATTTTACTAATTGAAACCTAGAGAAAACAACAAAAAGTAAAAATAGTAATAAGTAACTTTAGGTTATACTAGAAAATGCCCAAACCAGAAGCTACTTAAAATAGCTAACAACTTTAAGACTATGTCAAGAAAGTATGTGAAAAGAAGAAATGTTTTGATGCAAATTCAGTCACTCTAAGAGTTTTCCAAAAGTAAGTGGCAAACCGTGGCAAGTAGACCAGTGATCCTTGCTGGGAACCAGGGCATGGGAAGTCTCGATGAATGTCTCTGAGCTCCATTCATCAGCCTAGAGTGAAGAATGGGCAGAGCTGAACAAGGAAACACACACTTGTGCTACTTTTGTAGGAACCACAGGAATTCTCTTAGTAAAGCTACTTTGTGAATCCTAAAGACATAAGGCACAATGTAACCACCTGCTGCACTAAGCAGCAGGCAGACGCAGCAGAAATCATCTCCCCCAGCCATCTCCAGGGGCTAGTGTAGTCAGTGGCCCCTACTGTGTGTATATTTGTACTCAAATAGCACATGTCCTATGTGTGGAACTTGACAGGGACATTATTGTGTTGTGGGCAGAAAAAATCAAAACACGTAGAAGTGATTATTGCCAATCAGCTCTTAGATTTAAGCGTATGTTTAGCTCGCCTCTCTGTGTGCATAGCTAGATTTCAAGGTAGAGACTGGAAGTATAGAGTTAATGCCCACCAAATTCATCCATGTCTATTACAACACAATATTTATAAAATAAAATAGAATCAAAAGTCTTGAAAATAGAAAATCTGAGACAAATACAAAATTAGTATCACAAAGCAGAGAGTTGAATTTATACGGTTTGCCTAGGAATACACACAAAAACTTCAACTCATTTTCAAGAGAGAAAAGTAAGTTGGTCTCAAATTATTCATAACAAGATTAATAGCAGAGTATAGGCACACAAAAAAATTACCAGAAAAATAATGTATAATGCCAAAACTTTTATGAAGGTTAGCAATTTCCAAGGTTAATAGTTTGGGGAATATAGCATTCATGAATTATTCCTGAACATATTACTTGCTTATAAAATCCAGGAGCGGCCAATGAAAAAGGATTGTATGTAAAACTTAAAAGTTTATAATTACACAATCTTTAAAAGAACAAGATATGTGGTTTATAATGATAAAAGCGCAACACACGGGCTTGAGAGATGGCTAAGCGGTTAAGAGCACTGGGTGCTCTTGTAGAGGGCCAGAGTTCAAATCCCAGTACCCACATGGTGGCTAACAACCATCTGTAACTCCAGTTCTGGAGATCCAATGCCCTCTTCTGACCTTTATGGACTGCATGACACCGGTGCATTTATCTGCAAGCAGTACATTCATACACATAAAATAAAATATTTTTAAAGTGCAATACACAATGAACTGCTAAAAATCTTTGCACCACTAGCTTTGAAACCTTAGATACGTATGTTTCAATTTGAAAATCCAGTGAAGTCAAGAAACTAATCAATAATCATGGAGGAGGTGAGGCTTCCTGGAGGAGGGGTGGTAGAATGCTGTGATATAAAGAAAGAAGGGAAATAATAAGCCAGGAAGGGTTACTTGGGTAGGGAATGGGTGGGCAGGACAGTAGAGTGAGTATAGAGAGGGATAAGTAATTCTAATGATCTTTAGAAAAATCAATATGAAAACCTAACACTATAGGAGCTTCTTAAAGTATGTGGACATACCTTATAAAAGCAAATAAAAGGAGTTACCTTGTATCAGGTACATCATAGGCTACTAGATATCATAGGCTAACAAAATAAAATCCCAATGCATGGAATGGACTTTCTCCCTAGAAGCTGTTGATCAGAGGTCCCATAGACCTTCAAACACTACTGAGCTTTGCTCCTGCTCTTGGTTACCCACCACAGCTTGATGGTAAGATGCTTGTTACTGAAGACAGTACATACATGAGCTGTAGAACAACCAAGGAGAAATAAAGCTGGTACTGACTTTAGAACTTCATCTCTACTGAATACCTTTCAAAGTGCTTTAGAAGGTGCTATGCATGCTACCAGAAGGAAAAAAGGTAATCACCAACCTTACCCAGCTGTAAATTCTGTGAAACTGGCCCGGCACGAGAGGACCATCAGTGCAACAATAGCATGAAAGGGTTGGTAGTAACCAACAACTTTCTAACTGAATTTAAAGTTTAATTTAATTCCACTTTACAGGATGGTGCCCATATCTGACACTGATATCAGACTTAAAAACCTGAGGTTAGGCAGGTCATAGGGTAAAGGGGAAAGTCTAAAACTAGTTTTCTACTAAACAGTTATAGTATTAAATTGGGTCCTAATGACTTATTGCTATTCCCATAGGTTAATGTAACTCTCACCTCTTAACATAGACGCTTCCTTATGCAACGGATTGTGAATAACTTTGAAACCCACTACTGGCCAGTGTGCAGAGAGCAAGAGACTGCAGAGTGCTTATCCCTGAATAGGACACTTATATCAAACTTCTGCCTCCCAAGGGACATGGATCATTAAGGAATATGAAGTAGAATGATTGTAAGAGTCAGAGGTGGTAGATGACCTAAACAAAATGGTTTTACAGACAACTGTCAGTTACTCCTATGAACTTACAGCAATGGTGGCAACATGCACAAGTCCCATGCAAGCTCAGTGTAGACAAAATCCCAGCATAGAAGTAAGGAAAGGAATAAGAAACCCCAACCCAACTTAAGAAACTTTTGACAACGGATGGCTGCTGGGAGGGGGAGAGTCAGTCCCTTTCAAGGATGGAAGTCTTGTCAAGTTAACCAGGCTCTAGTGAATGGACCCACTCTGAAGGACATGTCTGGAACACAAATTAGACTCTATAGGTCCTATTATAGATACAAGACTATATTAAATTGCTTGGGGGAAGCAGTACAGGTAGGTTCAAATAGAAGAGATCTAAATAGCCTCAAATTATATTGCATGAAAACCACAAAATATTCAATAATTTTTTAGTCTTTGCATCAAAATATACATATAATACCAGTACTAACAAAGCAACACCACAGGAAATACAAGGAAAATAGAAAATATAAGGATGTTAATTTTTCCATTAGATGAGAGATTTAAGAGGGAATAATAATCACCATTGGATATATAGATTTTAAATAACAAGATAAATATTCAACAATACCCAAGGATTCTGTTTTCTTCCCAATTGTTCAGGGAAATGTGTGAAACTGCAAAAAAACAGAACATGGAGATGAAAGGCTTACAGATCTTGTGTTACATGGAGGACTTGGATCAGGCAGACAGTCAGCAGGCTCCGACATCCTGCATTGATAACCAAATTCCAGATCTGCATTGACAACCAAATTTCAGGCCAACTGAATGGCATTCTCTTAAAAAGTTTTGATCTGAAAAAACAAAAGTAATACTTCCAGGTCTATCACAGAAGTAGGAGCTCGGTCATGTTCAAACAAATTTGAAAATCTAAATTAATTGGCTATTTTCAAGAAAATAATTGATTTTCCAAAATGAGTTCTAGGAGATAAATCAAAATTAATAATTAGCATCAAAGAAAACACTGTTAACACCCATTAAAATGTATCATTTAAAATCATGACTCTTTGTGCCCTTTGCAGATTTTGTAATTTAGATTTTGGGCCTTTTTCTTTCATTAACAAAAAGAGCTATAAAGATACAATTCAGACGCTGTGAAATTCTCCTTTTTAAAGTGTCAAACTCGTTGATTTTTAGGATTGCTCAATCACCATTATCTACCTCCAGGTAGCATATAATTCCAACATTTCATCATTCCCCAAATAATCCTATACATCATCAGTTATTCTTCGTAGTGTCTCCTCCCTGCCCCTGGCTTGGCAAACACTAACATCTTCTGTTGTTACAGATTTGTCTCTCCTGCAGGCAATGGATCAAATGCTTACATGTTTCCTCCAAATTCATAGATTGAAATTCTTGTTCACAAGGGAGAGTCTTTACGGAGCAATGAGGGCCTGCCTCCATGACTACAAACCCTTCATTTCGAAAAAAGAATAGCTCCCATGTCTCTTCCACAATGAAAAGTTACAGTGAAAGAATGACAGTTTGGGCCTGACTAGACCCAGAAAAAGCAGCATTTTAAACTTGGACTTCCCAGTCTCATGAACTGTGAGAAAAATTTCTGTGGTTTATGAGTCACTGAGTCAATGGTATCCTGTTAGAGCAGAAATGTGGTCTTCTATGTATTAAATATTTTCTAAAGCATTAGAATGATAGGATTTTGATAAAAATTTTCCTCTGAAACCCTTTGAGCACCAAAATTTCTTGTGTAGTAATTTCTCTACAAATTTTAAAACTTCTTCCATAAAACTGATTTGTTTAATCTTTCTCAGCGTGATTGATAAAACTGGTTTTATAAAGATTGAACATCATTTTCATAGAAAACACATGAAACAATACTATTTTCTCCTCTTACAAGTTATTCTGTCTTATGATTTCTCTTGTCTATTTTTAAATTTTTATTTGTTATTTCTATTTTATGTGTAACTGCACCCATGTTGTGCCCTACCCACACAGATCAAAAGAGAATGTCAGATCCTTGGAACTGGAGTTAGGAATGACTGTTAGCCGCCATGTGGATGCTGCGATTCAAACCTGGGTCCTCTGCAAGAGCAGTCAGTACTCTTAACCAGTGAGCCATCTCTCTAGCCCCTTATCTTGTATATTTGTGCTTTCTTACCTTTTGTTGAGCATTTTTAATGCTTTGCTTTCTTCTTAAGTTAGCTCTTTATTTATTTACATTGCCACTTTTTTCAATACACTGCAAAATTAATGATGGAAAAAACTCACTTTCCATATTCTGTAGCGGCTGATTATATCCAGTTGATAGGTGGTGTCACTTAATATCTTTCTGTCATTCCACTTTCCAAACAGAACCCCTAAGTTTAGCTAAGCACTCCAAATAACACCATTCTCTAACCTGAAATATAATTCTTTATTGACAAATTACTAAATCTCTGGCCAATGAAATGTAAGGGAGATGGTTTTACAGTTTCCAAAAACTTCCCTTAAAGAGGAGTATCCTCTTTCCCTTCTCTCCTCCTTCTCTTTAATGGCGACAGAAAGGAAATGACTGGAGCTGCAGTAGCTGCCTTAGAAGTGAACAGATCTTGGAATGTACAATGGTATAGAAATCTAGATAAAGCCCTATTTTTAAAAATTCAGAGAGAGAGTGGGGGGGTCTCAGTGTGTAAGAACACTTCCTGTGCAACCATGAGGACATGCGTTCAAGTCTCCAGCACCCACGTAAAAAACTGAGCATGGTTGCAAGGGCTTGTAACTCCAGTGCTGCAGGGTGGGACAGGCAGATCCATAACAGTTGTTGGCCATCCATCCAAGCCTAAACAGTGAGTTTCTGCTTTCTCGAGAGACCCTGTCTCACCATAATAAGGTGGAAATCAACAGAGATGTCCTCCTCCTCCTCTGGCCTCTGCATACGTGCTTGCACATTCACAGTGCAAGTGCCCCCCCCCACACACACTTATTAACTTACACAATGTCTACTCCAGAATTTTACCCAAGAAAGATAAATCTATTTCTATCTTGTTTAAATAACTATTACTTCGGGGTTTTCTATCACCTGTAGCAACAAAATTCCTTCCTGGTTCAAAAAATGTATGAATATATTCATTCCCATCTATCTGAATTAATGTCTCCAATAGTCATCTGTGACAGTTCAGTGAAACGTGTATTTATAAAATGTTTGTGAAAAAATCATATGAAGCTGTCCATTGCCAGAACAATTATTCCTTGATCACTCATCTATTCCACAATCATTTCTTAATTGAAATTCAGTTGTGATGGAAGCAACTAAAGTTGGACATCTTAAAACACCAAATATAAAACTTCAATGAACTGTGTATGTGTGTTTAGGGGTCAATGGATTGTGGATGTTGCCTGATCTTTCTGATATGCTCTTTTTCAAAGGAATGCACAGCTACCATTCAAACTCAATTCTTTGGTTCCCCAAGTAACCACAAACTAAATTATGATTGAGTGGCCATCCGTTGAGAGGTGCTCCCAAGATGATGCTGTAGTCCATAATGTCTCAATACTCAGAAGCTCACAGCATAAGGATGATGTTTTATATATTGATAAATTGCACTGTTCATTTTGAAATATTGAAATCATATGATAATTTAATATTAGTAGAAGTGAAACAACTCTCTTATTAAAGAGAATGGTCTGAACAGTGTAGCATTCCTATCCAAAATCTAACTCATAAAAATTGCCAGTGTCCTACAGTTAAACCTAATTGTGTTATCATTATCATCATCATCATCATCAAAGAATAGACAAATGTAGTAAATATAGAATTTAGAGACAAGTCATAAAATTTCCAGTTAAGAAAAACATTTAAAGATCATTGAATTTTCCACTTTATAGAAAGCCAGGTTAAGAAAATTGTAACCTAGGGTTACAATACTAAGTCAGATTTATTTGATTCCAAATCCGGACTTTTTCTTATTCTTCATGAAATGGTAGGTTCCTGTTCACTATAGGCTACTAATTTGGAAATGAGAGTCTGTGTCTAAATTTAGACTTCAGCCCAGCATCAAGACATGATAGTAAAGTTTTCTCCCTGTAAAACAACAGGTCATGAGAAATCTGTCTAAGAATACTGAGTGGACAGCTTCACTGTTCATTTGTATTTGCATTTCTGATACAGCTTCACACACCACAAAAAGTACAAATTTAAACTATTTTCTGCCCACGAACTTAATTATAACATTCCTTATTCACTGTTAGACTCAATCATCCAAAAATTAACCTTGACATTTACTGCGTGATTTTTCTTACAATAGAATGTACAGGAAATATTGTTTAATTTGGTTTATAATTGAAACAAATGAAAAATGAGCCAAGGATTCTGAGATGCAGCAAAACTGTGATTTGTTTGTGCCTTTTTGCTTATTTTGTTTTGCAAAATACTACTTAACTATGATAGCTTTGAAAATAGTATCTACATTCCTGAAGTATACATAAGCCATTCATTGAAAGATGGACATGCAGAATATAAACACAAAAAGCAAAATACAAATTCCTGTGACAAGCAGCTATTGCAGATTTGAGCATCCGTAGTGAGATTGTCTGGAACAAAGGAAGAGAGGAGTGACTCGAGTTGTCATGGGTACACTGCTTCTTGCTTGCTGTCTTCTTTTTAAATTCAGACTCTGATTATCATAGGACAATCTTTTATTATTCCCATTTATTTCCTCTAAATCCCCCATATATGGCTTTGGCCTTTTCTCCACTTAGATTTTCTTCCCAAAGATCCTGATTTCATTCTGCTGACTGCCGGTATACTAGAAATCTGACTTTCTTTTCTACAGAGTCTATTACTTCATGTTTGACCTTTCAGTGCAGTTACATATACATATATATATATGTAAAAGCACTCCCATTTTCATATTTTCCATAGTTATCCATTTCTTTTATAACTGCATAAGCCCTGCTACCAATTTGCATAAGTCTTTTAAAAAGGGCAGCTAATTTCATGAAAATGTATTTTATCCCTTTAAGAAAGTAAAGTATTGGTACTTCACTATAAATGAAATGGAAATACAGGCTCTTTCCTTCACCATTAAGCAACAAGAAGTTCAAGGTTCTGATTTTACTATTATTGAGTGTGATCACATACACTGGTGCAGGTATTCCATGTTAAAAATAAGGTAAAATGAAACAAATAAGTTAGTTCCTGAAAACTCAGGAAGTGAGATAACATGAAAGTGGCACAAAGCTGCATTTCTGTCATTGACAGAAGATATTTATCTTTAAGCTTGAATCTTAGCACACAGTTTGACTGTAGTGAGTGCTTACACTGAATGATAAGGCACAGGATGATATTAAGGCTTGACTGTGAGGACTGACCTGCAGACTTAAGCACAGCTTTGTTTGTTATCTACTTTTAAAAACAACCATCAATGGAGTCAAAGCTTATGTTTCTTCAGTCTGCGGTTCATTCTAGTCCAGGTCTATAATAACAAAGTCAACTGGAATGTTGAAACAGCCAATTACATTGAGTCATAATTCTATCAAAGCAATAGAAGATTTGAGAACCTGAATTTTCAACAAGAATTTATATTTTTCAACACAAACTGCAATTTTTAGCTCTTGCTCTGAAGAGGTAGGCAGTGAAATGACTCACTTGATTGTCGGTTCATAAGTGCCTCTAGAGTCCATATTGATGGTCACTCAGCCTTCTCCTTCAGTATCTTCCTATCTGGACCAGATGCTATTCCTGTTGGGGAACAAGGGAAGCAGCCTTGCATCAGGAATTCACCAGCCTAAAATCAAGGCAAAATTTTCCTTAGCTGCTAACCAGAGTATAAATTGTGAGAATATGAATTTTGTCTCTTGTCAGTCACATGCATTCTTATCCTAATTTGGATACTTGACAAACACATATTTATTTAGTATAAATGGATGAAAAAGTAAATGAGAGAAATAATAGGCTGGTATCCTAGGTGGACTCTGGCTTTGCAAAGCACTTCTTGTTATGGAATTCAAATTAATGAATTTTGGTGTCTTGCCTGATTTCCTGTGCTATGGCTTCCTCTATAATAGTTCTGTGAAGAGCATCGCCCCTGAGCTATGGTTCTGTGATTGAATCCTTCCCCCAGCTGCCCCCCTCATTTCCTTTGTGCCAGACAAATCTTAATATTCCTCCATTTCCTGCTTTAGACTTCAACTCACCAGGTTCCATTTGTTTGCTAGGATACCCACACATCATGACATCATGGTTTGCTGAGCATCCCTAACCTGGCCTTTCCCCTACTTTCCCAGTCACTACACTCTAACGTTCTTTCAAGGATTTTTTTCAGTGGAAGACATTAGAAAACAAACTTGGCAAACTTGTATGTACAACAAAATTGTATGAATAATTTTCTGATAGACTATTTTTTAATATCGAGTATTTCTTTTACACGATACCTACATTTTATTGAATGACACAAATGATTAGTAGTTGGGTATTTATCTTTCTACTTTCTCTTATCTACAAAGTTCATAAAATGCAGAAAATGGATATTGATGACCAATTTGTAATTAAGAAATTTTAATTAGGGGTCAGGAGTTTGAATGAAAATAATGAGTTAATTCTAATTAATCTGTTGCAATCCTGTTTTTCCTTTTTGCTTTCAGCTTTTTTTTATTAAACAGGGTCTCCCAATGTGGCCCAGGTTGGCCTTGAATTTATAATCCTTCTGCCTCAGCCTCCTGAGTGCTTGGATTACTGGCCTGTGGCACCATATCCAGTGCTCACTAGAGATGTTTAGAGCTATAGTGCTAATCCTTGGCCAAAACTGAGTAAAATGGATTAACTAGTAATGAACACCGTCCTGAAATAAGATCCCCAGAGGACAAAAAGGCAATCTGTGCCAGTTTCGCAGTGTTGTTTATATATAATATGCATTCAGCTTGGTGGCTTGCAGCTGGCTTCTGTTCTCTTACTCTCTGGCATGGGGTCTTAGCATGAAAACTGTTTTAAGAAGGAAACAAAGGAAATCCCCCGATATGGGAGTGACTCTGGTTTGCCTGAGATCAGCTCAACCTGCATGCATGTTGATGGTTCATAATCCAAGGACAAAGCAAGTCCTGTGCAACTGAGAAAGTGCCGGAAATTCCTGTACCTCTCTGAAACCTGCACATGCTTTCCCTTGCTGCACCACATCCTTTTACCGTTCTTTAGACTGTATCATGGAGAACATGATGAGTCCTTTTAATCACCCAGCGCTGTGAAATTGACTGCTGACATAAATCAAAATTTCTTTTTGTAGTACTTCTTCTGACATACGTATTTATCACGGTGATCCCAATAGCAGATCATGTTGACCAACTTGTCAAATCAACCATGGTGCTTTTTGATGGAATATGTGGTCTCCATAACCATTTCCCCTATTTCCTGTTTCCTTATGCTGTATATTCACAGCACCATTTCTAAATACATAGTCTGAAACCGCCGCTGTTAAAAACTTGGGAAATTTAAGTGTACTGTCATCCATCAAGTTATAACTACATGTGGTTTTGAAATAGATCTTAAAATTGGAATAAGAAGAAACTAAAGACCTTGGTTATCAGAGATCTCAAAAGGAACAAAACCAATGGGATGTTTATACATAAAAGAGAGAAATTATTATTGGGATTGACTACCAAGATTATAAAGGCTGAGAGGTGCTGTGCTGTACCATCTGCAAGCTAGAGAATCAAGACTGCCTATGGTATAATTCTCTCTGAGTCTAAGGGCATGAGAATCAGGGAAGCCAAGGTCCTGAAGTTAGCTGAGTTTTTGCACTCTCATCTGCCTTTTTCTTATGTCCAAACCCTCAAAGATGAATGATACCCACCCTCATGGCGGGGGGGGGGGGTTTTTTTTTTTTTTACTTCATATGCTGATTGAAATACTAGTCTTTTTGGGTGTGAGCCTGAGCCTGTTCACAGCTGCACCAGCACAAAAATCAGTCGCCTTTCTATATACCAATAACAAGCAATTAGAGAAAGAATACAGGGAAATGCTCCCATTCACAATTGCTGCAAAAAATTAAAATATCTTGGAATAAATCTGACCAAAGACAACAAAGATCTCTACAATGAAAATTTTAAATACTTAAAGAAAGAGATTGAGGAAGACACCAGGAGACGGAAGAACCTCCCATGTTCATGGATTGGAAGAATTAATATTGTTAAAATGACCATCCTACCAAAAGCAATATATAGATTCAATGCAATCCCAATCAAAATCCCCAAGACATACTTCACAGAATTATAAAAATCCATCCTTAAATTCATATGGAGGCATAAAAGACCCTGGATAACCAAAACAACCCTGAGCACAAAGAGCAACGCTGGGGGAATTATTATGCCAGATCTCAAAGTATACTACAGAGCCATAGTCATAAAAACAGCAAGGTAATGGTGCAAAAACAGACACATAGATCAATGAAACATCATTGAAGATCCAAACCTGACTACATGCAATTTCACGACCTGATATTTGACAAAGGTGCCAAGAACACACAGTGGTGGAAAGACAGCATCTTCAACAAATGGTGCTGGCAAAACTGGATCTCCACCTGTAGAATAATGAAACTAGATCCTTATCTTTCACCTTGCACAAAAGATAACTCCAAATGGATGAAAGACCTCAATGTGAAACTGGAAACTCTGAAACTATTAGAAGAAAATATTGTCAGTAACTTGGGATTTTCTAAATCAGACACAAGTTGCTCAGGAATTAAGGTTAGCAATCAATAAGTGGGACCTCATTAAACTAAAAAGCAAAAAGAAACAATCAAAAAAGTGAAGAGAAAACCCACAGAATGGGAAGAAATCTTCACCAGTGATACATCAGACAGAGGTTTAACATTTAGAATATATAAAGAACTCAAAAAAAACAAAGAAGCAAGAAACCAAATGACCCAATTAAAAGATGGGCAAAAGATCTAAACAGAGAGTTCTCAAAGGGAGAAATAAAGATGGCTAACAAACATCTCAAAAGTGTTCAACATCATTAGTAATGAGGGAAATGCAAATTAAAACCACCCTAAGGTATCACCTTACCCCAATCAGACTGGCTAGGATCAAGAGAACAAATGATACCAAATGCTGGAAAGGATGTGGAGAAAGGGGAACACTGATTAATTGCTGGTGGGATTGCAAACTCATGCAGCTTCTATGGAAAACAATGTGGAGAACTCTTAAAATACTAAAAATGAACCTACTATATGATCTGGTTATATCACTCCTTAGCCTATACCCAAAGGACTCATCCTATTGTAGAGACACTTGTATAACCATGTTTGTTGCTGCTCTTTTCACAATAGCTAAGAGATGGAAGCAACCTGAATGTCCCTGAACTGATGAGTGGTTAACAAAAATGTGGTATACTTACACAATGGAGTTCTATTCAGCAGTAAAGAAAGATGAAATAATGAAATTTTCAGGTAAAGTGATAGATCTAGAAACTGTTATACTAAGTAACACAGACTCAGAAAAACAAATGATGTATGTTCTCCCTCATATGCATAACACCAAATCCTTTTAAATTCCAGATCCTTTTAATAAGATGATGCTGTACAGCAGTCTCTTCTGCATGAAATAACTACCATCATCATCACAACTCCAGCTGAGCCTGATTGCTAAACATAGTCACAATTGGGCTTGTTGACGGTTGTGCTCATTCATTAAAGGAGTGCTCAAGCAGGGTCACTGGACCCTCATCTGAGTATCCAGCCACTCTTCCCAGCCAGCTAGTTCAGACAAAAGAAAAATGAAGAAGAACCCAATAGAGGGATGCTTTTAGAAGCCAAGAAACTCCAATGGACTCACGTATGAATATTTGAAAATTGCCGTTTTGTCTTTTTTCTAGTTCCCTGTCTAAAACTTGAAATGCTAATTACTCTTGCCTTTACTTCTCCTTCATCTCTCCTAGTCATGATTCAAGGACTTTCTTTTCCCCTTAGAGACAGGAGTTATGCAATTTGGGAGTCTTTTAGATAGACCCACTGAAGGGGTACTCCAATTGCCTCACCCTCTGTCCCTGTTGAGCATGGAAGAAGATAGAGTGGTCTGCGTCCCTATTCCCTATTGGCAATTTGGGTAACCCCTTTGGATGATGATGTGATAAGGATAAGAGGTAGGAATTGGCTAGGCAGTTAGGGTAAAAAGACCCTAAAGAAATGTAGCCAATTTCTGGGCTAAAAGTCAAAATATCCTTGGGCCTGTTAGCAACACACTCTGTTCCAAAGGCCAAAAATGTCAAAGTGTCAAAAGTATTTGGGAGCTTATATCTTATCCTTAAAAGATTTTAGGGTTACCTCTTCAAAGGGGGGAATGTTGGAGGTGAGGGAATGGGCATGGATTTGATCAAAACATCTTATATGCATGTATGAAATTCTCAATAAAGATTTTGTAAAACTTAAAAGAAAAAAGATGGGGTAAGGGGCTGAACTGTGAGTCTCAAAAGAACTAAAGATGACTAAGAAGCATCTTAAAAGGTGTTCAACATCATTAATAATTAGGGAAATGCAAATTACAACCACTGTAAAAGTTTTAAAAAAAGAAATACTAGTCTTTTTTGGGAAACACATTTATACACAATCTTTAACTGATTATTTGAATATCTCTTAAGTCATGTTGATTAAAAACACTTAAGTGTGGCCAAAGACTTACTTTCTCCTTTGTGATCTGTATGTCTTTGTGAGGCACCAGCCATAAAATTAAAATAATCCCCCTAATCTAAGCATCAAATTAAATTAATCTCTGCAATCATTGTATCACAAAAGAGTTGAGTTTTGTTGTTAAAAATAACGAACTATAACAATAGTGATTTCACTAAAATGATAATGTAACTATAATTATTGGAAAGTGAGTCTTTGTGAGTTAATGTACCATTTTTTAAAGTATTATCTACTTCATCTTAAGTTTATCTTTTTAACTTGTCTTTCAGTAGTCATCAATTTTTGGAAAAGTGAATATGCATAATATGTCATTCACAGATAAGCATTTATAATCAATTACATAATTGAAAATTATATGACTAAGAGTATGAAGTTGGGCATGGTGGTACATGGGGAGACTGAAGTCAAAGGATCCCGAGTTCAACCCAAGCTTAACTCAAGAAAAGAAAAGAAAAAAAAAAAAAAAAAAAAATATGGACTGGATCATCCTAACAGTGTTTCTCAGTGTGTAGTTTTCAAATGGTCCTTGTCATTTACCAAATGTCTTTGATGATTTCGGAGAAAAAACTCAATAAAACAATTCATTTGCATAAACTTTTTTGGTAGTCAGTGCAATACCTATGTATTCTATGAGAATTCCTTCGCACTCTCTACAATCATTATATCCTAAAGGTATGCACAGACATCATGATGCTGATCATGCAGCACAGCGAACATCAAGTAAACGGCATGCAGTTCAACTCAACTAAATGCTTTCAATCATTTGTATGTTGAACATTTACATTTGCTGTTCTAGGATTTTATTACCTAATGCATTTTAGCATATTATTGTCTAATGTCAAGTTGTTCGGCCAACAAAAGCAGACATTGTAGTTTAGATTTGGTTTATTAAAGCATAATAATACTAAAGAAAATACTAATATAAATATTGCAACTTAGACTAATATAAATATGATTAATGAATATACTGAATAGATTGGAAAAATTGCATCTTAGAGTTGTAATTTTGAATAAGCTTTGATAATAAATTTTATTAGACCTTTGTTCCATTTATTTCTGGTCCCAATGGCAATTTGTGATTCCTTGTTGAAACATTTTCAAGACTTCTGCTTCATTTCCAGAGAAAGCACAAGGGCCTTTTGCAGATGAACTTTGTATTTTCAGAACAATTACAAAATAATATTTCTGAGGAAGAAATTTGATAATAATACTAATGAGAGAGAAGAGACAAAACCACAGAAGCATTATTTATTATTATACACCTTCTACTGACAATATACAGATGCTATTATTGATAAGAAGTCTCCAAAGTTAATAAAACTATGGTGCCGAAAACAAAACCATACATTATTGGCAAAATTCTTTTTAGTGAGTGCAATTGTAGGGCATCTTATAGTATCTTTGGCATAAAATATCAAATTACTATTGTATGTACCCTTCTGTATTAGTCGCTTTTCTGCTGCTGTGATAGAAACACTGACCCAAGCAATTTATAGAAGGAAGAATTTATTTGAGCTTACCGTTCCAGTCCGTCATGGCAGGGAGGCATGGTGGCTGGAGGTGGCTGGAGCAGGAGCAGCAGAAGTGAAGCTCTCACATCATCGCACAGGCACAGGAAGCAAGAGAGCAACTGGAGAGCTGGCAAAGCTTAAGAACTCTCTAAGCCCACCCCCAGTGATGTGCTTCCTCCAGGATAGCCACACCTTCTAAAACCTCCCAAAACAGAGCCATCATCTGGGGACAAAATGTCCAAATACCTGGAGCCTATGGCGGACATTTTCATTCAAACCACCACACCTTCTTTTAATTCAAATGAAGCTACTGATGCACAGTATGCATTGGTTATTTAATTTGATTTGATTGACTGATTCATTGATTGGTTGATTATTGTTATCCTTATCATTACTATTGGGGGGGATTAAAAAGGTCTGATATAGCCCAGGTTATCCTCAAACTCCATTAGTAGTCAAGAATGATCTTGAACTTCTGATTCTCTAGCTTCCATCTCTGAGTGCAGTGCTGTAGTTACAAGTGTGTATCACAACGCCTGGTTTATATGGTGCAGGGTACCAAACCCAAGGCTTCATGCATCGTGGGCAAGCACTCTACAAACCAGGTTACAACCTCAGCCTGAATCATCTCTATTCTTTTAATTAGTTCTTTTAATAGAGTAAATCTAAAATATCTGTTATAATTTAGTATATTTTAAACAAATTTTATTTTTAATTACATAAATTAATACTTATGAAGAAAAAGTACCTGATTTATTGTAACATTTCACACAAATTTCATATCATAGGAGAAAATTTTTTCCAAAAACTTAGCTGCAATCCTTCGGAAATGATTTGTTAGGGTCTGAACTTGAACAGCCTCAATAGCTGTGAATCAAGAAGTAGTATCACTAAGTTTTAGCACCAAAATATCAGCGAAACCTCCTGCATTATCTATTCTATTAAAAAATTGATTTATTTAGTGTTCTAAACATTTTTAATATAGTCAGGTAGATTTTCTTTAGCTAGAAACAACCTTACCAATTTCTAACTGATTGAAGTAAAAGAAAACATACTATAATAGTAACAAGAACAGGTGGTATGTAAAGACATGGGCTTGGGAACTGGCAGAATTACACTACAGTGGCTGAAGACCTTCATGGATCCCAGCAACTGAGATCAGGGTAAGGCTGGTGAAGTCTGCCACTGGGAGGGACAGAAGGCCAACTATTTAATTCTTCTTTTTCCTCTTCATAGGACTCAAACAGTCTTCTTTAAATAGTAGAGGGAAATGGTCCTGTTAAGAATCCACCAAATTATAACCCAGCCATCAAAATCGAAGTGCAAGAGAGAAGGTTAAATTGACAAAAGATAACAAATGTCTAACAAACAGACTGCAAGCTTTATTTGCACAGTGTATAAAGAAACAGACAAGAGATAACTCTTCCCTGTATTGCTAAAGGCAAGAACTTCTTTAAAAAAACAAACTGTGATATGAACGGTTTATCTCCAAAAGCTTAGTTTTTATAATGCTTGAAAATTTTCTTCAAACTCAGTCTGATCTCGAATGCATATTTTATATGAGATAAAGCATTTTATCATCACTTGCAAATTCTGACACAAAGCAGAGTTTAATGAAAATTCAGTTCAGAATAGAATTAGAGGTTTGCTGTCTTGTTTCTTCCTAAGCAAAATGTTCACTCGATCCTCCTGTCTATGGAAGCTTATGGCTATGGTTGGTTATAGCTTCGCATCTGATGGACCCTAGATGTTGTCTTCACTAGATGTCTGTAAAATCACTGGGTGTACATTTGATCTGAATAGCAAGAATTATAGATAGATGATAGATATAGATGATAGATAGAAGATGATGATATCGATCCTCCTGTCTATGGAAGCTTATGGCTATGGTTGGTTATAGCTTCGCATCTGATGGACCCTAGATGTTGTCTTCACTAGATGTCTGTAAAATCACTGGGTGTACATTTGATCTGAATAGCAAGAATTATAGATAGATGATAGATATAGATGATAGATAGAAGATGATGATAGATGATAGATAGATAGATGATAGATAAGATGGTAGATAGATAGATAGAGGGTCAATAGATGAATAATAGCTAGATGGTAGATAGATATAGATAGATGATACATAGATGATAGTTACATAGATAGATAGATGATAGATATAGAGAGAGATAGCTGATAGGTAG
>NW_008347042.1:4614015-4619353 GCF_000622305.1 Nannospalax galili
GTCTTTTTGAGACAGGGTCTCCCTGTGGCCCCAGCTGTCCTGGAACTCACTATGTAGACCAGGCTGGCCTTGAACTCACAGAGATTCGCCTGCCTCTGCCTCCCGAGTGCTGGGATTAAAGGTGTGCGCCACCATGCCCGGCCCATCTAGAAACAAGTCAATCATACTTCATCCCCGATGCTTGCTGTGAACTCTGATTACGTCTTATGACAGCGCACACGAGTGTGCGTGTGTGTGCGCGCGTGTGTATGTTTGCATGCATGTGCTGCAGTGAACCTCCCACAGCTGGAATAACAGTCTATTGCAGGTCAGAGGACAACTTTTGGGAGTTGGTCTTCTCCTCCTACCATTATGTGTCTAGGGGATTGAACTCAGGTCTTCAGGCTTGATGGCAAGCCTTTTCTACCTACTGAACCATCTTGCTGGCCCCTGTGTCAGTTTTGTTACTAACACCATCTATAACATCATCATCTCAGTATTTTCTCTCTGAGGAGGACTTTAAGGAGGAAGGGAACAGGTATCTCAGTGATCACAAGACTCTACTGAGCAATGAAAGCAGAAGGGACAAGACAGACAGACAGACAGACAGACAGACAGATAGATAGATAGATAGATAGATAGATAGATAGATAGATAGATAGATAAATAGATAGATGATAGAGATTCACCAAATCCCCGTAGGCTAAGATTTCAAAAAAAACCAAAAAGGAAAGAATGTCTGTGTGTGTTATTCAATAACTCAAATACCCACCACTGAAAATTAAAGGGGAAATTAAAGCAATCTGACTTTGACACTTAGATAAAACAATCAGAAGCCTGGAACTTTTATGTTAAGATTTTACTTTAAAATTTTTTTCCTCTATTCTTTTTCTCTTGTTTATTTTTCTCAAATTTTTGAAAATTTCATAAAATATATTTTGATCATATTTATACCCCCTTCCCTATCTGTACCCCACCAGATTTCATGTACTCTGTCATATATGTTAAGACCTACTGAGTCAGTTTATGTTCCCAAATGTCCTTTGGTGTGCATTCATCCACTGGAACCTGGTAAACCCATCTAATGTTAGTTATGTCCTGAGAGAAAACCAACTCTCCCACTCCCAGCAGCTACCTGTTGCCAGTAGTCCAACTAATGTCGGGGCTTCCCACTAACATCCTCACTTCTATGTTGGCTTTTGTTTGTTTTGAGCTTTCAGGGGTCTTGTGCATATTGTTATGGTTGCTGTGAGTTCATATGAGTAACTTTCCAGCTAGCTGGAAAACTCTCTTTTCTTGTGGTCATCAACTACCTTTGGCTCTTAAAATCTTTCCACCCTCTTTTCCACAATGATCCCGGAGACTTGCACAGCAGAGGTTGATATGTGCACTTTGCAGTCTCTGATTCACTTCACTTTGACAAGTTGTGGCTTTCCAGGTTAATCATCTGTTGCATGAGAAAGCTTTGCTGAGAGTTGGGAAATGCATTAATATTTTTTCTTCCTCTGTTCTGCTATGTTCCCTGAGCCTTAGTTGTAAAGATTGTTTTGTAGATATGTCACTTAGGGCTGGTCACCTCAGAGACATTTATTCTCTGCACTTGACCAGTTGTGGAACTTGTAATAGTCTCCATCTGTTGAAAAAAGAAGCTTTTTTGATGAGTGGTAAGAGGTTCACTTGTCAGGCTATTTGGGAGATCTCTGACAGCACGAAACGGTCTAGTTTCAAGGTGGAATGATTGGGACCTAATTTTTAATTTAATTGTCAATTGCAATGGAATTTTTCATTCCAAATAGTGAGGATCCACTGTTGCATATTGAGTATTTGCTAAATTGACACATAGGTCATAGCTTGAGAAATATCCCTCCAGCAGCTGCCTCCATAGGGCATCCAACTCTAAAACATGTTCATCTTTGCTCAGATTCAAATCAGGAGACACAACAGAGAGCATCACGGATCACCAGCACAAATGTCTCCAATAACAATTACAGAGAGCGACATTTAAGAACCTGAACATCCCAGGCTCTCCTTTGAGAAATATGCAAGAAAAAACAACCAGTGGAATAACTTCCAGAACAGACAGTATTTTAAACATAATTCATCAGAATTATATTTCTATTGTAATGAGGCACAGTGTAGTATAGTTTAAAGACAACAAGTTCTAGAGGGAGAAGTTGCTTTATTTGTGATTCTCTACCATGTGAAGTTTTGCTGTTGCTTTACGATAGTTAATATCTCTACACTTCACACTCCTCTGTGAAAGGAGAGTAAAGATAACCTCACATAGTCCATGAAAAACAAAAACATTAGCAATGTATACATGGAAATGCAATCTACTGACTTTTTATGTAATTTCTCAAGTCTTCACTCTTCTTAGCCTGGGGAAATAAGGTTAAAAATGTGTTTTAATCTTCTAGAAGAGGCTAACCTTTTTATCTTATTCTCTGCAGTTAAAATTAATGGAGATAGGCATCACCCAAAATGATAATGTCAAGTAGATGTAATTCATCATTACTAAAATGTTTCAAGTGTCAAAAATAATCTCTTTTTAGCACCAGTCCTGACATCAGCCAGAAAGGGTGATGTCAAAGCCACCACTGCCTTTTTATTATATTGTACACTACACTTTTAATATAGCCTTCATTTCAAATTTTTATCAAAGTATTGAATAATTATCAATAGCATTTAGAGTTTCATGAATGGGGGTGGAAATTACTTTCTCTACTATGTGATTAAAGAAAAATCATAAAGGCTTAAGACCTCTGTAAGTACATAATGAAGGTCTGTTCAAAGTCTGAAAAGATTACCTATGTTGAATGAAGCAAAATGCACTTAGAATGCCAATAACGCTTTTAGAAATTTTATGTTTTCATTAGTGCAGATCTTAATTGAAAATACTAATGTAAATGTAAGATAAATTTACAAAGTAAATACTCACTGGAAAAGATATTAGGAAAGATGAATTGAGTGTCATAATGAAGTTCAATAACAAAAGAATAGTATTTACTGTACAATTTCTCTCTGATCAATAAATCTATTCAGGGTTATCTAATATTCATATCAAAATCCTAAACCAACTTACATATCTTGAACCAACTTACAAATCCAGGCCAATAATCATTTCTCCCAAACATACAAGAAGTCATCTCATATCTTGCATTTGTTCTTATAGGTGCTAGATATTAAAATCCCCATGACAATCTTCACAGAATTAGAAAAAAATCATAAAATTCATAGGGAAGCACAAAAGACCCTGGATAACTAAAGCATCCCTGAGCACAAAGTGTGATGCTGGGGGGGACTACTATACCAGATTTCAATCTGTATTACAGAGATGTAGTCATAAAAGCACCATGGTACTGGCACAAAAATAGATTTTAGATCAATGGAACATAATTGAAAACCCAAACATAAATACATGCAATTTCAACCACTTGATATTTGAAGCAGAGTTACCTGTGTTCTAAGTAAAGAACATATTTTCAGCCTCTGCTCCACTGGACCTGCAGAACCCACAGGCCTCTCTCCGAACCACAGGCTGCTCTCCAGAGTAAGCCCATTGTGCCCTCCCCGCATTGACTCCCCCAGCCTCATTCACCCTCCCATCTCCCCCGCAGGTCTCTCCTTCTAGCCTGGGTCCTGTCCCATTCCTTGTCTTGGCGCTCCAGACACCTAGGGAACCACCACTGCTGCCTGATCATTTGCACCCAGACCAACCCAGCTCTCAGTGCAGTCCCCAGGAGCCCTTGGGGCCTCTTCCTGCCCCCATCTTCCTTTGCATCTCTGGGTGGCATGGCCAACAGCTGCCCTAGACCAGCATCTTTCCTGGGCCCAGCCGGTCCAACCCCCAAATTCCTGAAGCCAAAATCTGTACTGGAGGGATCCAGACCTTAGGAGAAAGCCTAAGAGCATCTGATCCTCATCTGACTTGGGCCTCTGTGGGAACTCCTGAAGACAAAAGCAATCTGGCCACTCCAATGTACAATCAAAAGAAAGAACTGGAAGCTTAGAAGAACCAGACTTTCATGCCCAGAAAGTAAACCACAAAGACACATAAAGTTCACAAAAAGAAGCAGACCTAAACTTGAAGGCTTGAGTCTCACACAAGAATCAGAAACTACAAAAGAAATTCACATGTCAAAATCACAGAGAAAAAATAATAACTTTAATAATCAAAATAACATATCACCACCAAATACCAATAGTCCTCTAGAGGAGTACAATGAGAACCCCCTAGAGATAATGCAGGACCTGGAACTCAAAAGAACAGTTATAAAGGTGATAAAAGAATTCAGTGAATTTAAAGAGCACACAAAGAAATCAAAGAACTGAGGAAGATAGGGATAAACTTCCAAATGAATTCAGAATAGAGTTAGAAATATTGAAGAATACTCAGGCTGAAATGAAGAAGGAAGTAAAACACTCAGTAAGCCAATTAGAAACCACAGGAGAAAGCCTCACCAATAGGAAGAATGAAATGGAAAACGGAATATCAAGACTGGAAGATAAAGTGGACAAACTATACCACCCAAGCAAAGATTAGGAAGAATTTAAGAAATCACAAGAATGGAATACGCAGGAATTGTGTGACATTATAAAAAGACCAAACATATGAATCATAGGCATACAGGAAGGAGAAGAATCCCAAGATAATGGCATGGAGCAGATCTTCAACAGAATCATGGAAGAAAATTTCCCAAGATTAAAAAAAGACATGCCGATACAAATACAAGAAGCATATAGAACACCAAACAGACAGGACCAGAAAAGAAACTCTCCACAGCACATCATAGTAAAAACACTAAACATACAAAACAAAGAGGCAATACTGAAAGCTGCAAAAGAGAAACAACAAGTCACATATAAAGGAAAACAAATTAGGATTAGAGCTGACTTTTCAGTGCAAACTATGAAAGCCAGAAGAGCATGGAACAGAGTATTCCCAATATTAAATGACCACAAATGCCAACCCAGACTACTATACCCACCAAAATGTCTATTATAGTTGAAGGGGAAAGAAAAATCTTCCATGACATAAATGGGCTGAAAGAATTTGTGTCCATAAAACCAGCCCTTCAAAGAGTTCTGGAAGCAATACAAAGAGCTAAAGAAAGCAACTACACCCAAGCTGTTGTGGAAAGAAATTCAATGGAGGTATAACTGTGGAAAAGTACAGCTATATCAAGAATGTAAAGAGAAATAAAAATGACAGATTCAATATACATCTTTCATTAATAACTTTAAATATTAATGGACTGAACTCCCCAGTCAAAAGACACAGACTAGGTAAACGGATTAAGAAACAAAACTCATCTCACTTTCAAGGACAGACACTACCTTAAAGTGAAAGGATGGGGAA
>NW_008347042.1:4619626-4621281 GCF_000622305.1 Nannospalax galili
CATTTCAATATCCCACATTCTCAATTAGATAAGTCAACAGGGCAGAGAGTTAACAGAGAGACATCTGAATTAAACAACACCATATACCAAATGGACTTAACAGACATCTACCAAGTAGTCCACCCAAGCACCAAAGGACATACTTTCTACTCAGCACCCCATGGAACCTTCTCCAAAATCAACCATATACTGGGGCACAAAACAAACCTCAACAAATACAAAGAGACTGAAATAATTCCATGCATTCTATCAACCCACAATGCAATAAAGCTTAGAGTCAACACCGAAGAAGCCTAATCACCATATGAACACATGGAGATTAAACAACACACTCCTGAATGGTGAATGGGTCAAAAGAGAAATTAAGAAAGAAATAAAAGTATTCCTGGAACTAAATGAAAAGGACAATACACCACAACAAAACCTCTGGGACATGCATTCCCATAGAAATCGGGAACCACACAAGGCTGTCCACTATCTCCACTTGTCTTTAACATAGTGCTTGAAACTCTTGCAAGAGAAATAAGACAAGAGCAGGAACTTAAAGGAGTAACAATTGGAAAAGAAGAGATCAAATTATCCCTTTTTGCAGATGATATGATATTATATCTAAGAGACACCAAAAATTCCACCAGAAAACTTCTAGAAATTATTAACGCATTCAGTAAAGTGGCAGGTTACAAAATTAACCTACAAAAGTCGATAGCTTTTCTATATACAAATAACAAGTGATCAGAGAAAGTGCACATGGAAACACTCCCCTTCAAAATAGCTGTAAAAAATAAACTAAAATATCTTGGGATAAACATGACCAAAAACATTAAAGAGCTCTACAATGAAAATTTTAAATCATTAAAGAAAGAAATTAAGGAAGACATCAGAAGATGGAAGGACCTCCCATGCACATGGATTGGAAGAATTAATATTGTGAAAATGGCCATCCTATGAAAAGCCATTTATAGATTCAATGTAATGCCAATCAAAATCCCCATGATATTTCTCACAGAATTGGAAAAAAAATCCTAAGATTCATATGAAAGCACAAAAGAACTCAGATACCCAAAGCAACCCTGAGCACTAAGAGCAATGCTGGGGGATTACCATACCAGATATTAAACTGTATTACAGAGCTAGAGTCATAAAAACAGCAGGGTACTGTTACAAAAATAGACCCATAGATCAATGGAACAAAATTGAAGACCCAAATATGAGTAAATGCAATTTCAGCCACATGATATTTGACAAAGGGGGCAAGAATATTCATGGGAGGAAAGACAGCATGTTCAACAAATGGTGCTGGCAAAACTGGATCTCCACATGTAGAAGAATGAAACTAAACCTCTGTCTTTCAACTTGCACAAAAGTGAACTCCTAATGGATCAAAGACCTCAATGTGAGGCCTGAAACTCTGAAACTGTTAGAAGAAAACATTGGCAATAACCCACAAGATACAGGTGTAGGAAAGGATTTTCTAAACCAGACATCAAGTGCCCAGGAAACAAGGTCAAGAATCTACAAAGGGGACCTCATTAAACTATAAAGCTTCTGTACATCAAAAGCAGCAACTAAGGAAGTGAAGAGAAAACCCACAGAATGGGAAAAAAATCTTCACCAGTGACACATCTGACAGAGGTTTAACACCCAGAATATATAAC
>NW_008347042.1:4621753-4623773 GCF_000622305.1 Nannospalax galili
TTCCCTCAGTTGATGAGTGGATAATAAAAATGTGGTTCATTTATATGATGGAGTTTTACTCAGCAATAAAAAAAAAGATGAAATCATGAAATTTGCAGGCAATAGATGGAACCAGAAACTGTTATACTAAGTGAAGTAAAACAGACTCTGAAAAAATGTAGACATATGTTCTCCCTCATATGTGGATCCTAGAACCAAACCCTGATAAGTAAGTATGTATCCAGTCATAACTACAGGAACCAGGATAATGGAAAGGAAACAGGGAGGTAAACGAAAAGAAAGAATCTGAATGGTAAGAACAATAGGAAACAGGCCTTAATAAGGGAGATATGGATAAAAATTTGGTTAGTTTATTGCAGGGGGGAGGGAAGGGTATCCAAGGAAGCTAGGGGGTAAACGGAAGGAAGGAGCTCAAGAGAGGTAGGACCATAGGAGAAGGGTACTGGTAAGGGAGAAAGGGGGGAAATGGGGGCACCCTAAGTGTGAAAACTATGGTGGAGGGGTGAAACAATGCGAGAGATAAATAGTGCCTAGCTAGTTTTGCAAACCAGAGGGATCCATATTATTCCTACAACCTACTGACAAAGTATACATAGCAGATCAAGAAATATATGTCTAGGTAGGGTTTATCTGAGAACAACTGGTCTTTACCCAAGATTTATCTACATGACACACAGCAATTAACAGTACCAGACTGGTGGAACTAACCTTCTTAGATGTTTAACAGACATATGTTGAGGCCTATACTAATTTGGTCAGAGGGACATAAAGGGCAGTTTTTGCTCCTTGCCCTCCTAAGTTGACTAGTTCCAGGGGACTATGAGTATCTTTCAAAATGTCCTGTAATTGTGGTGGGTCACCTGTCCTCTTGATCAAGGAGGCCAAGGAGACCCCACCAGATGGATATGAACCAGTGTCCAGTCTACAAAGAGGAGGGTTAACACAGAGGAATCATTTCCTCCATGCTTCCAAGCGAAGCCAATCATGGTGAAACAGGACCTTTGACTTGTCTTCACATGGGTGGAACTGGTAAAAGAAAGGAGCCAGGGGCTCCTCCCTGGCCCATGTGACCCCTGAGGAACAGTTCCTCAAACGACCTTAGGAGTAAAAATAGGTTGGTTTATCTGGGCTAACTGTATGGCCTTGGACATCCAGAAGGAAAGTATAACCAAAGATTAAATGAGTGAATGTGGTTTCTTAAGAGTCCATATGCATAGCTAAAGGCTACATAATGGGCAACGGTGCCAAATAGGAGATACCTTCTTTTGAGTTGTTGGCCAGGGTGACCAAAGGGACTCCCAAATAGTAACCCAGCATAGAACTGGGAAAATGAACACCAGTCCCTAATCTTATCTAAAGGAGTATTGACAACTATTGCTGCTAGAAGAGGAACAGCTGGCCCTCCTAAAACAAAGACCTCTAGATCAGCTGACTAGATTCACCAGAAGGGCAAGTAGTTGGGATTGGCTGTGGTGCCAACACAGCAGACAGTAGCAGGGATATCAGAGTATAAGGGCTCTAGTAGGGGGAGGGAGTCTATGGGAGGATGCCATCTGGGAAGTGGGTGTATAGTCGAATAAGATGGTTTGGCATGTTCTGTGTGATATACACACACACAAACAAGCAACAATTTTTTTAATGTATTATATTTGAGGAGGAAGCATGGAAATTTACATCATGCTAATTAGTAGACATGGTAAACATTACCATTGAAATCTACCCGATGACTTAATAGACATACACCGGCGCCAAGGATCCAAGTGCAACTGATTATGACCAGTAATAATCAGATGCATACAGATTAGAGATGCATTCGCCAACATCTCAGTGTTAGTAGCAAAAACAATGAGTCTTTCTGCAAGGAATAATATATTCTAAAATGAAATGGAAATCTTTTTTAAAGGCTAAAAACTCATTCAATTTTATGTCTTACAGGGCTTTTACTGAGTTCAATATTGTATAACTGTATTAATTCAACTGTGAACCTAGAAACTTGCAGCCACTTGTGAAAGAGATGTGT
>NW_008347042.1:4624295-4624685 GCF_000622305.1 Nannospalax galili
AGTTGTATAACTGTAATAATTCAACTGTAAATCTAAAAATTTAAAGCCAGTTTTGAAAAAGATGAATCTTAGCTCAGAAAATTATTATTGAATATGTCAATGCTGTTGTAATGAAATGCTTCTTCTAAGTATGTGGTTATTAAATAAATAATTAACTTTGGAAAAAAACATATTTTCAGCAATGAAGGATGGAATAAGTGGATGTCCAGGTTGTAAACCAGCGTTTACCAAGTGTTTTCCCAGAACAGCGACACTGACATCGCTTGGATTTCTATGCGATCAGGGCCAGTCTGGTCTACATAGTGAGTTCCAGGACAGGTGGTGCTACAGGGAGACCCTTTCTCAAAATAAATAAATAAATAAATAAATAAATAAATAAATAAATAAATA
>NW_008347042.1:4624767-4639089 GCF_000622305.1 Nannospalax galili
GAGGCTTACAGCCTGTACCCTTGGTTCAGAGCCTCAAAGAACATCAGTTAAGATTCTCTTGTGAGACATATGAGACCAAACTGAAACAAAGGTGGCTAAAAGAAAAGGGTTTCATTTAATTTCAAGGACACTCAGTTCTAAGCAATGCTGGTGTATCCTTTAAGAGGCAATTGTTCAGTGTCCAGAAATCAATATGAGTTCTAACTCTTCAATCATTTCTTCTTCTCCATACCTTGATCTTCATTCCTGAACAGATTCGGAAGGTGCCTGCAGTGGGAGAAATGAGAACATGGGCCTTACCTTCAGAACTTCTTCCCAAACCCCAGGTCCATCTTCACCATAGGTTTGTTACTATAACAAATGCTTAATCAAATTGTAAAAAGAAGATTCATTTTGGCTCACAGTTCTAGAAGCTTCAGTTAATGAGTGACTCCATTGCTTCTGGCCCTGTGGTGAGGTGCAGATACATAGCAGAGAGCACATGGTGGAACACAGTGCTTCATGTCATGGCTTCAACAGTGCAAGAAAAAAGCAGGAAGGGGCTGGAGCCACACTGTCTTTTTCAAGACACACCTTCAGTGTTCTAAAACTTCCCATTAGGCCCCTCCTCTTAAAGTTCCCACCACTCCCCAAAGCATTGTTCTGAGGGCTGACCCTTTGACACATAGACTTTTTGAAGATGTTCCAGACCCAAGTTAAAGCAAATGCAAAGGCCAAGACCTCACCAGAAACCAGTGTGAGGTGACAGGTCACTCACTACCTTTACCTACTAAAGAGACTTCAGGATGAATCTCACTCTTCTGGCAGAAGAGTCCATTTCCATTTCTGATATCATGTCAGTATACAAGAATTTTACCTTCTCAGGTGATTTTTAATTTTGGATATGGGGGGAATAAGGACGATCAGTCTATAATATAATAACACCTGACAAGTACAGAAAGGTGGACTATAAAAATCGCCAATGAATGCTCAAACCTAGGAAGTAAAAGCACACTGAAAAACACTATATATATATATGTATGTATACACATATACATACAATATCTTCCTATAAATTAATTATTGATTAGAAAAATGGGACATCTCAGTGAAGAAAGCTCAACATCACCAGTACTGGACAAAGTGGCATCATTCTTTAGGTATAATGGCCTAACATTTGCTTTCTTGCCCAAAATACCTGTTATGAAAAAATACCTGAATCAATTACTTGTCTCATTATTGTGACAAAATACCTGACAAAAGCAACCTAAAGATGGAAAAGTTTATTTTGGCTCACAGTTTGAGAGATAATTCCATCACAGAAGAGATGTGGCAGCGTGGGGGAGAGGCCAACTGGTCACATCCCTTCTGCACCCAGGAAACACAGAATAATGAATACTATTGTTCAGCTCAGTTTTTCAGTTCAGAACCCCAACCATGGAATGATATCACCCACAGTTAAGAAGAGGCTTCCCATCACAGTTGATCTAACCTTGAAAATCCTTCACAGGCATGCCCAGAGGTTAACACAATTCAGATAATCTCTCAAAGTCAAGCCTGGAGGCTTGTGTGATAAGGCAATTCTAGTTCCTTTTAACCTGACACTTAATACAAACTGTCATAATAACTAAAATGAGTTAACCCTAATTAAAAGTCATAGTGTAAAATAACAATATGTAAATGGAATGCCATTCTACAAAAAAATATGTAGAACTGTCAAAACAAAGGCAAAGTCATTCTGAGAAAATGTTCTAGATAAACTGAAACCAAAGGTGTAAGCTACCTTATGACTAAAGTAGAACCCTGAAGGACATGACATATCACCTTCAGTAATTTGAATATGCAGAAGATTAAATAATAATCTATCAATATTAAATTTCTGGATTTTGATAATAAAGAAAATATTCTATTTCTTAGCAAATATATAAAAATGATCCAGGTATAAAGGGATGGAATACCTCAACTTAATATCAAATGGTTAAAAAAAAGTTTGTATGAAGACAGAGGGAAAAAATATCTGATGGAGAGATGGGGCAAGGTCTAATCAGTAGGGTCAAGGGCATACTGATGTTTGTTGCACAAATGTTACAAGTTTTCTGAATATTTAATATTATATGAAACATTTAGTTTCCTTTTCATTGACTCCAGAAATATCCTGAAACTGATGTCTTTATAGCAATCTTTTCTTGCATCTAATTACATGGCAGCACTATCTCCAACCTCCCAATTTCTCTGATTTCTCTCTCCATTTGCTAGATGCCCACACTAAACAAGTTTAAAGCCAAGGTGAGTTGAATTTTTCTTTTTTAAAGTTTTATTTATTTATTCATTTAGGGAAGGAAGGAAGGAGAGAGGGAGGGAGGGAAGGAAGCATGGTATGCCTCTGGAGCTCAGAGAACAGTTTTCAGGCGTTAGTTCTCTCCTTCTACCATGTAGGTCCCAGGGATCAAATTCAAACTGTGAGGCTTGGCAACAAGCACCTTTACCTACTGAGTCAGTTCATCAGTAGAATTTTTCATAACATCTTTCCTTGTACTCTTTTCCTTATCGACATCATATTCTCTGATCATCACCCCATTTACGTGTCTCAGCTCTTCTTCCTTAATGCAGAGAGCTCTTCCATTAAGGGGAAGGAGTCTATAATTCACTATTGGAAAATACCAAGGGGAAGCCATGAGAAATAATGGGCACTTGAGTTCGTAGTCTGATAGGGCAGATTATGAGGCCCAAGAATAGATCAAATGTAATTAAAAAGTTTGTATTATGCTAAATACTGACCTAAGAATTCCATATTGTTACAAGAAATCTTATTCCCACAAGAAATCTATGAGACAGACAGCATTCTCTTTAGATTATAGCTCCAGGAAACTGAATTTTAGTATGCTGGAGAAATTCTTCCATCTATTATTCCAAATTCCTTCTCTACCCTTTTCCTTTCCCATTCCTGATACTTGGCTTGAGTAGTTGAGGTGAATTCAATGGGCTCCCAATTAGTTTCAATTAATGGAAGTATTTGTAAAGGGTTGAAAGGAAATGAGAATGGGCTTGTGATATTTATACCTGAAAGCTCACTGAAGGGTTGCTGAGCACTGGATGACCCCTCTGCTAAAAGCCTGGCCCCTGAAGATGGCTGTCCTCACACAGCTCTGCACCTTCACTTAGCCACTGAAAGCCTGAGATGGGGAAACACCACTCTGCAATTAAACTTCAAGTACTGCACTCCCTCTGTGTTTTCTTCTTGTTTTTTGTTTATTTATTTTTGTTTGATTTTGTTTTGTTTCATTTTTTTGAGATAAGATCTCCCTGTAGCCCCAGCTGTCCTGGAACTCACTATGTAGACCAAGCTGGCCTTGATCTTATGGAAATCTGCCTGCCTCAAGTGTTAGGATTAAAGGTATGTGCCACTATGCCTGGTCCCTTAGTGTTTTCTTTATGCTCTTCCCAGCCCTTAAATAATCTTTGTTTTTTTGTTTTTTGTTTTTTGGGTTTTTTTTTTTTTTTGAGCTTTAGGACAATCCTATTAGAATTTTAAAGAAAAATCCTCAGAGCAGGTACACTGGTAATCTCATAGCTGCCTTGAGGAAGAGAATGCAGGGGAGAAGTAAAGAAAGCCATGAAGCCACGCAGGTTTGGAGCCTGCATGGAGGTCAGACATGTGGATGACTGGCAGCCACATGGCTGGGAGAAGGAAGCTTTAGAGAAAAAGTGAGGAAATACAAGATGCTAGGGCAGCCCAAAGTATTAAAGAAAGTATGTTCAGAAAAGAGAAATGAAGAAGAAAAGAAGAGATTATGCTTTACTGAAGATTTTGAAAAAGCTCTATAGAAGACTTGTAGAGACCTATGTGTCTGGGTCTGGGTCCAGAAGCTCTGCACTAATCTCTTTTTCAAAAGCTCTTCAAATTACTCATTTGTAATTTGAAATTCTCTAAATCTTGCTTTAATGTTTGCAAACCTGCATTGGTAATTAAATGATCAATATTTCTAAATATAAAGCCCTATAGAAGAAATGGTATGTTAGGTTAAGGGACAGGGCATTTGAACAGATATAGGTAGGGCTGAGGATTTCTTTCCTTTGTTTTCCTTTGTATGTGTGTGTACATGTTTAGATGTGTATCAGTATTTTGTGTGTATATGATTATACATGTAAGTGTGCAACTATGTGTGTGCATGCTTGTAGAAGTTAAAAGACAATTTTGAGTGTCTTCCTCAGTCTCTCCCTGCCTTATTCTTTGAGTGGTCTCTCACTGAACCTGCAGCTCATCAAGTCAACTAGACTGGTTGGTTGGCCAGTATCCTAATTTGCTCTCTATAGGTGTGATAAAACACAAAAACATCACTCAGGGAGGAAAGGGTTTTTTTCAGTTTACAGTGCAGTCCTTCATCAAGGGCAGTCAGGGCAAGAGCTCAAACGAAAACATGGCGGCAGAAACTGAAGCAGCAGCCTTCGAGGAATGTTGCTTGCTGGTTTGCTTCCCCTGCTTCGCTCAGTTATCCTCCTTACACAGTCCAGCCCCACCTGCCCAGGGATAGTACCACCCACAGTGAGGCCCAGCACCTCCAGAATCAATTACCAATTAAGAAAATGCCAAATAGACATGACCACAGACCAATGGATGAAGGAAGTTCCTCAACCGAGATTCCCACATGCCCAGTGTCTCTAGTTTATATCAGGTTGACAAAACTAACCAGTATCGTCATCAAACCCCAGGGATCCTCTTGTCTTAGGCACCTTCCTAATGCCTAAGGATTACAGGCATGTACAACACACACCTGGCATTTTATATGAATTCTGAAATTTAATCTCAGGTCCTCATGTTTATGCAGCAAGTGTTTTGCTGACTGAGCTGTCTCCCCAGAGCCCTGAGGCCAAGGATTTTTATCCCACAACCCTAAATCCTAGAGTTGCAGAATAAGGGAAACAGTCTTCCTTAAGAAGACTCCCCCAACTTTCCCTCTGAGAAAAACAACAATACTGCAAAAGCCTTTCAACAACTGTCTAGGGAAAGCAGCTGCCTCACAAGCACATACTAACTTCTCTTCTGTGTCTCTGGACCCCAACGAGAGGAATCAATAATACAAGGTCCTACCAAAAGAGAGTTTTCACAATAACAGGCATACAAGATGGGCTGGCAGGGCTGTGAAGCATACAGAAAAGTAGAGTCTACGAGTATAATGTCAAGTAGTATGAAGCACAAACCTTGATCCAAATGAATTAACAAACATGACTCTGTTCAGCACAAGATTCAAAAAAATGATACACTCCATCATAAACATGCAGCACTCATTAGCAGTCTGCTAAGTTGACTAATTTAAGCTGTGTAAAAATTGCCTTCACTAGGGGTCATCAGGTTATATGACTCATCAGCCAAGTCCAGTCCATCAGTTTCTTTAAATAAAATTGTAGAGAAACACAGAGACCATATGGTCCTAGCTTAAAATATTCACTAACCAATCCTCTACTGAAAACATTTGCTCACCCCTGATCTACATCACTAAGGTCAAAATGGTGGGATACTAGAGAGAAAGGAGCACCAGTGGTAAATGGGAGGGTAGAGCGGACCCGTTGCATGTAGTTTGGTCACTGCCCCTAGTAATGTCAACCAGAAAATACTTCCTTCACCAAGCATTGATGAAAAGGGCACCAAGATGTTGAAAAGCCTCTCCTGGTTCTCCTCTGTTAGTCAGAGATAACGATTGAGGGTGCTGCATGAAAACATGGTTTCCTGATCGCAGCAGCAATAATGAAACCCCAGAGGAATAGAGATCAGATGTTGGCACTTAACCGTCAGTGATAAGGTGTGTTCATTTCAACAATAAGCCTCTTGGAAAATGGAGCCAGCCCATTTTGACTCAAAGGGATTTGTGTAGATGGTGAATTGATCACAGGATCCTTATAAATTAAGCAGATGGGCTGCACATGAAGGCTTGCCTCTGCATGTATTAACAGAAAGATTTTGTTAGCAGAAATATTCTAGATCTCATTATAAAAAAACAACTATTAGTGAAGAATAAAGACCTTTGATTCAACTATACCCAGTTCATAAGCCAAGAAGCCCTTCCTTAGCTGAGGAAGAAGCCTGGGCTCTTGAAAGAAAACCAGTCAACAGAATCAAAGGCACATCCCAGTCCTTAGAGAGGGACCTGTGGTCATTTTTCCAAGCTTGTACAGCAAGAAAATGAAAGTAAAATTTTCAGAGCTTTAGGGGTTTGCAAGAACCTGGCTCAGGTCATCGCTGAAACAGCATCTCCACCTGCAAGAGATACGTAGGATGTTTTTGCCAACACTTTACTATTTGACCCATTGAGTCCAATGGGGAGAATGGGAATAAGGTATTCATTTCCCAGATAACTCTGTGATTCAGATGTAGCCTGGCTTCTTCCCTTAAGTTAACAGCTCTGCTCTTCATTGTACCTCTCTTTTTGCCAGTTCCAACAGTCACTTTGTCCCTTTGTCACTTCATATGTAAGCGCAATAAGTGCACTTTACATAGCAGTAAGCATGCATTGCTTGAATGGATATTATCAGCTAGATATTCACTAGTCAACCCTTGGTCAAGTTCATGCATATGTCTGACAGCTGGTTGATACCTGATCATAAATAGTTTTATCTCTCCTCGCGTTTCTCAGCCTTTAGAAGGTTATTCCAGGCACCCTGCTGTTGGCTCATAGAAACATGAGAAAGGAAGCCCCAAGGGGCAAGTGCATCCCAGGCTTCTGCTCAGATCCTTTTTGTTAACTGCAATGGCAAAAGCAAATCACAGGACTTAACCCAGTGTTAAAAGAGAAGTTGGGACATATGGCAGGTCACTGCCCTGGATTAAAATCTCTGCAGTTACCTATCAAAGAAAATGAGCATTCAAAGTGAAGATTTAAATTCATCATTATAAACCAGTACATTCATCAACTAAATTTGAACTTGCCACCTTTTTCTGATGTATTCACTTAGAGGTTAGGAAGGTTTTCTTTTAAGTTTACCCACTAACAAGTCAAAGCTAGGAAGAAAAGCAGGCAGGCCAGCTATAGCACCCATACCAGTACCCATCATTTTGCCTTGGGAAAATGGGACACGGCTAAGGAACAAAGGAAAGCCAAAAAAAGGCAAGAAATCTTTGAGCAACGAAGAAGGTAGACCACTGATCAGACCTAGTATAGTAGAGAATGAAAAATTAACATAAAATGAGGTGGTATACTCATTTAAAAGTAGATCCTCGGGTACATGTAGAACATGATAGAGACAGAAATATGAAAATCTTCTAAAGAAGAGAACTGGAAATATGAATATGAACACCATAGAGAAGTCCCAGATTTTAAATCGCTTGCCTCTGGCTACATCTTGGATCTTGTTCATTTAAAGGTACAGATTTATGTTGAACAAAAGCAGAATAAGTTAGAAACATGCTCTTTTGGTTTGAATATGAAATGTCCATCACAGGCTCATGAGCTAACATTTAGAGCCACAACTGGTGGTGCTGTCTCTGGAGATCCTGGAAACCTCAGCAGGTGGGGTCTGTCTAGAGGAAGTAAGTTACTGGGAGAGGACCGTAAGTGTTAGTGTGTCCCTAGTCCATTCCTGTCTCTGTCTTCCATTAGGTGATCAACTCTTCTCCTCCACATGTTCCTTCTACCACAATGTTCTCCCAAGTACTACATGGTACCCAGGAACCATGGGCTGAACCCTCTGAAACCATGAGCCAAAGTAAATCCTTCCTCCTTTGATTTGTGCTCTCAGGTATCTTTGCCACAGCAATACAAGAGCCACGTGTGGTGCTGCACATCTTTAGTCCCAGCACTCATGAGGTAGAGACAGGCAGATCTCTGTGAGACCAAGGCCAGCCTAGCCCACAGAGCAGCAAGCTAGGGAGACCCTGCCTCAAAACAAACAATAAACAAAATATAGCACACACGGGGACATTTTGAAACTTCTAAACTGTCATGGAGACCTTTTCAGCCACTGTGAGTGTGGCTAGCAGGTCCCCTTTTTATTATCATCCCTGTCCTATTTCACTCTTTGACATCCTGTTTTACCACATAGCCCTCTCTTCTGCTTCATGTCCTCTCTTGTCCCTTCTCATTTCTTAGTCTTAAAGCTACATCCTAAGTGAAATGATGGATGTGTTCCAGTATTAATATATTTCAGAAACTGTTCTAGAGGTTGGCACCCCCTCAATAAATTCTCTCTCATCTCATTAGAATAGAAAATCATTCTAAAGTTCTTAATTACTGATACTGAAATTAAGCAAAGAACTCAGAAGCCAAACTTAACCTCAGGAAGACATAACCTATAAAGTAAGTCACTGCCTTCACTCACAGAAAATTCTTATTAAATATTTCACATTTCATTGTAATAAATGGAGGAAAATCATGCATTACCATGTTTCATTCAAAGTGATGAAATATTTCCGACCCCTTTTAGGTCAAGAAAGGTAGCACGTAGAACTGGGGCAAGAGACGGTCAGGGTAAGGAAGAGGATTCCCATAAAATTACACTATACATTCTTATGCACTATAAAATTACAAGCGTTAGTGTTCAACAGAGTGCTTACACCAAATCCCTAAATTTTCTTTCATCATCAGAAAAAAACATAGTCCTGTAAACATGAATGGGCTGCAATTTTCTTCAAGTCGTTGATAATGTTTTAACAGAATATCAGGCACAAACCACAAAGAAATGTCATCTCTAACAATGTAATAAGATTTAAAATACTGTAGAATGCCTATGTGATGGATAAACCTTCATATGAAATCTCCATAACAACATTCTATTTTCTGTGTAATAGTGTATAGTTTGCATTCTACAGTTGGTGAAATGCATAAGCAGGACATGGGCAGTCGGGAAAATAGTATGAACATTGCCAGCCATTAACACTTCTCTGGATACAAACAACTTCCTTTATTAACAAAATAAATCCCAACACATTGGCAGCTAGGACTGAAGGAAGTTGCCGTGTGTAGAGATGGCAGCTGATACCACATCCTACCTCTCTTCTCCCTGGAATCGAATCATCTTCTTCCTAGTTCCAGTGTTTCCACCATCTTTAGCTGAGGTACAAACTATTGCTGTTCACCCAAACCATATTTGAAATCACATTGACACAGCTAAATAAAAGTTTTATGAAAGTTGAAGATCACTAAAGGAAAATTTACTCAGAAAGCAACATTAAACTAGATATATGGGTAATGGTTACAATATTTTGAAAATAATATACCCATATATTTTTAATTCCCTATGGCTCTCTCAGGGATTAAATCAAGAGATTTCATTTCTTTAGCAACAGAACCGATAATACCAAGAAAACAGAAATTTTCCAGATCACAGTATTAAGTCACATTTGTTAAGTTTATTGTGGGAAAATAGTCTTGAAAGCCTGGCTTCATTCAAACGGGAACATAGCCCCTCTTCAGGACCATACATTTGCCCCATGGTTTCCAAAAGCTTTCCTTCAAATACTAAGAAACAGTTTGGAAGATTTCTTCTAACACAATAAATTATGAAGCAGAGAAGTCAAGACATGTATGAATATCCGCCCCATGGCTAAGCGGAGAAAAGCAAAGGAGCAGAGGCGAATATGGGTGGGGGGACACCTAAAGAGAATTTCCTTCTTCCTCCTCTGCCTGAAGAAAATGCCATTGGGTGTTTGGATAGCATGAGTTCAGGGTCCTGTCAGAGAGGAAGCATATTGCTTCCACTATTGTACAAGCTCCTCAGAGAAACCTCTGTTCCCTTACAGTACAGCTAACTACTGATTCCCCAGCAAAAGTAGGAATCTAGATGAAGGAAGTGATTATTATAAAGCCTCCATAGTATATAGAATATAGAGAAAGTTCCACACTCTAAAGTTACAGGAAACATCTCTGAGGATGCTGACCATCATGACTGCTGGAAGGTGGGGTTTGGAGTTCAATTTTGAAGAATAAAATAACCTTGAAGCAGATACCCTGGGCAAAGTGCATAGGGATTAAATAGTCATGCCTTTACAGGTTCAGCAACATTGAGAGAACAAATGAGGAGGCTCCTATGCAAGCAAAGAGCACTGGCCCCTTGGTCACACGAAGAGGATGACCACTACCCACCCAGCCAGGGGCATTCGGCTGCCTTGCCACCCTGAGGGTGCCCAACTTCCTGTGTTGAGAAGTAGCATGGAAAGAAAACTTTTGAAAGAATGAAAGCAACTTTTGGAGGTAGCTTTGAATCAGGAAATAGTTTACACCCAGAAAACGGTGATATAATAGAAGATGTCGAATGATTCTTAGATGTCAAATGCAAGGTAACTATTGTCAATCAACAGCAAGGAATGCTGAGGCGACATTAAGCTCAGTATTAGGACACAAACCTCAGTGTTTGTAGACCCTTATTTGCAACTGTTAAATTTAGACTCTGACTTTAAAGAACATGGCTTTATTTCTTTATTTCTATTTTATATCTACATGTGTTTTGGCTGTATGTGTATAAGTGTACCGTGTGTGTGCAATGCCTGCAGAAGCCAGAAGAAGACATTGTAGCCCCAGAACTGGAGTTACTGATGGTTATTAGCCAGTATGTTGGTTCTGGGAACTGAACCTGGGACTTCTGTAAGGGCAGAAAGGACTCTCAATGTCTTGCCTATGCTCTACAGAAAAATGTGGTCATTTCCTTAGTGTGTGATAGATTAGTTTTTGGCCACTCAGGACTGTTCTTTGAGCAAGTCCTGTATTCCTGAGCATAGAAAATGGCTCATAACCTGAATTTTGGAGCAGGACAGAGCTGACTCCAAACCTGAACTACTTGTTTTACAGTGTTATTCTAGGTCACATCACCACATCTGACCTCAGATTCTTTACCTTTTAAATGTAAGTGATAATTAGGTTTGCTTCATAGGCATGTGAGGAGTAAGTGAGATTATACATTGCATTAGGCATGGTTCTTTAGAGGAACAGAAAGTGTGTGTGTGTGTGTGTGTGTGTGTGTGTGTGTGTGTGTGTGTAACAAAAGAGAATTTACTCTAATAGCTTACACTACCAGGGCTGGTAGTCCAACATGGTGACTGTCTCCACACTGAGACTGAAAAGCCGATAGGTGCTCAATCAATGAAGCAGTGAATTCTTAGATGATTTCTGAAGGTTTGTAGGTCTTCAGTCCACATTGGAAGCTGGAGTCGAAAGGCAGTGGAGGATGGCCGTAATAGCAGCAGCAACAACAACAAATACATATAGATGTAATCACCAGCAAGAAGCAAAGGCAATCAGGCAAGCAAGACTCCTTTGTTTCTTGGGCTTCTTTATATCTGGGTCACACCTTGTGAGGCATTACCATCTCTGAGGAAGGGTCTTCTCTCCTCAGTTAGGTGTCTTTGTCTTCCAGTTGATCCTTTCTAGAAATACACTCACAGACACCCCCTCAAAGGTATGCCTCCCAAAGGAGTTTATTCCATTTTCCATCAAATTGACTATATATATATATATGTATGTATAAAACATATATAAAGTATTTAATAGACTGTGTGGTATACAGTAAAAGCTATGTATGTTATATGTTTTTCTCACAAATATATCCTAAGATGCTACCAATGTTTTTTGGATATATGTAGCTTTCCTCTGAAGTCTCCAGTAGTTTGATAGTTTGTGGAAAGTGATCTGTTCTTAGTGTGGCAATTCCTCAAACACAGGGACACACCCAAGGACTGCTGCAGCTCTCCTCACTCTACCTCATGACTTGTGTGTTGTGTCACTGTGAGTGTGACAGTGATGTACTTAGGCTCTGTCCCACGCTAACCCTAGCTGAACAGTTTTACTATGTGGTGCATACTGTCCCCAACATTCCACATATATTAATTCATTTAATCCCACAACAGTCTTAATGAACACTATTGTTACTATGATATAGATGAGGAAACTGAGGCAGAAAGGGGATATATCTCCTACCCAAGGTCTTTAGCCAGTGGGTAGGGAAACCTAAGATTTGAGTCAGGCAGTCTAGCTTCATACAGAAGCTCAAAGCCACTTTCTCCTTTGTTTGGAAATGTGTCTTCTCTCTACCCTCTGGTATCCTAGTACTCATAGCCTGTGAAATGCTCCCTGCCCTTTATAGAGTAGTTTCTCTCTGGCTCTTTCTTCCTGGTCTCGTCTTCCCTTTGTATACCCCCACAACCCAGCTTGGTACCATAGCCAGCTAATGAAAACCACACTTCAATGAATAAGCCTGCTTATCATATTCCATTGAATGTTACTGTATGGTTTTGACTATTGTGTGTTACTGTGTTTGAGTGTGCTTTGAGACTTCTTTGGTTACAGTTGAAGTCACAGCTGCTCCAAACAGCTGAACCAGCTAAACATCTCTAAACTCCTTTCCCTGTAGATTTGACCAAGAAAAGCCACCAGATGTGTCGGATACATACTGAAATGTCTCAGAAGAGCTAAGCCTGTGGATGGACTATCCTCGGGCTCCTCCTTTTGGTAGACTTCTGCAGGTCTGCAGTACAGCATAGATGGCTCTGTCCACAACACTCTCTGCTTACAAGGCCATTGTTGTGAGCATGTGGACACGTGGAACCAGAAGAGACCTGCCTCACCAATTCCAAGAAGCCAGAACAGTGTTGCTTTGCATGTTCCCAGATGATCAGTGTGACCTTATTTGCTGTAATTTATGAAGGTGCCAAAGAGTGAGACTTCAGTGTGTCAGGATATGTCATCTCACTGTTTCAGCAGATGGTTCCACAGAATCAGAATGATTGATTCATGTCCAGGGCTTTGTCCTTGCATTGTCTGTGCTCAGATCTGTGACCAGATCGTGTTTAGATAATTATTATGAATAATAATCATGTTAAATTGTTGGGGGAAGTGAGGAACAAATATGGATGGCTTAAACTAAAAATTGTATGGAGATAAAAGATTTTCCTGAATTATCAGAACAGCTTTTTCTGGCGGTTTAACTTCCGAGGTGTTAACTATTGATATAAAATTTTCAGTGGCACTGTGATATTTTGAAAAGTCTGTGAGTAAGTTTGTGCTGGAAGCTTGTTTCCCAGTGTGGCAGTGTTGAGGTGGTCAAATCTATGAAAGGTAGATACTGGGAGTTGATTAGGTGATGAGGCTCTGTCCTCCCGGGTGAATGAACTAATACTGTCTCTCAGGTGCTAGTCAGCTCTTATGCGACAAGATTAGCTCCCTGGGGTTTTTATTAAAGAGCAAGCCTGCTCCTCCCCACTATTTCCCTTTCTATTTGCACCCATCTTCCTTCTTTCTGTGCCTCTGCCTTGCTAGAACACAGCTAGATGGCAATGTCATCCTGTTTCGACTTTTTTACCCTCGGAACTGTGAACCAGAAGACATTTTTCTTTATACATTATCTAGCATCAAGTATTCTGTTACAGCAACATGAACTGAAATAATATAGACATAAACAAACTATTTTCATTGAAAAAGAGGAAGCTGGATTTGGTGGCTCTCAGGAGGCTGAGGCAGGAGGATCATGAGTTCCAGGTTGTTCAACAGAACAACCCCGATCGAAAAGAATTTTTATTTTTAAAGATTTATTTTATTTTTAATTTTGTGTATGTGTGTCTGGGGTGGGAGTGGGATGTGTGCATATGAGTGCAGGTTCCCACTGAGGCCAGAGGTGTCAGGTCCTCTGGAACTAGGTTGTGAGCCCTCTGATGTGCGTATGAGGGACTGAACTCAGGTTCTCTGCAAGAACACCAAGTGCTCTTAACCACTGAGCCATCTCTCCAACTCACTCCTACCTTCTTAAACAATGGGTTTCCTCTCTGTATAGGGCCAATTACCAAATGTGAAGGTCACTAAAAGTTTGAAAATAGCAAAAGGTTTCCAAATGTGCAACAATCAAAATGTAATTTAAAATCAAATGTGTACTGAATCCCAGGTATTTCTGCCAGCACTTGCCCGTGTTGTATCAACACAACTTCACTGCAGTCTTGGGTCTGAGCTGACATGAGCGCTTGGCACTGTGCATACCACCATGATGTGTGACTCCAGTGAATGCCACCTGAATCATCACAGCTTAGATTGGAGGCTATGCTGTATTGCAGTTTTTACGTTTACAAAGTGTTCTTCAATTACAGAACAGTTTTAGTCTTAGAAAATACTTTTAAAATATTTTCATACCATCACTCTTAGGCATGTATCAAAATAGTCTGTCTTTAGATTGTGTTTTGAGAATGTCTGATTTTTTAAGTGCAGTTTTCCAGTTTCCATGGGTAACTGCAGTTCATATGGCTAACAAGGATGTAATGGTTTTCCTCATAAACAAAGGTTATGCACATGTATGTAGATGTATATATACATATACATATATACATATATATTTGCTTTGTTTTATATATCTATCTATATATGTATTTGCTTTAAA
>NW_008347042.1:4639288-4660841 GCF_000622305.1 Nannospalax galili
CTGTCGGATCCCCTGGAACTGGAGTTACAGACAGTTGTTAGCTGCTATGTGGGTGCTGGGATTTGAACCCAGGTATTCTGCAAGAACAACCAGTGTTCTTAACCACTGAGCCATCTCTCCAGCCCCAGTATTTGTATTTTTCATCAATAAAAATTAAGTGTTCATATTAAACATCGAACAATAATTCAATAATTATGACTTAAACATACTATAAAATGCTTATTAGTATAATCTAAAGTCAACTGAAAATCAAAATATTTTGAATAGTTAAACATGATTCTAAAGTCACTATTTCAATTAGTATATAAAATTTATAAAAACAAAGTTAAAATACTTTGAAAGAAAAGAGTATATGTCATGAATCTTTTTCTTTCTTTTTTTTTAATTTTGGCTTTCTTTTTTGGAGACAAGATATCAGTATATAGTCCAGGCTGACCCTGAATTTGTATTTCCCTTGCCTTCATCTCCCAAGGGTTGAGATTCTAGGCATGCAGCATCACACCCAGCATTCATTCATACCGAGTGAAATGTTTTGCTAAAATTCCAATAACTCTCAGATTGGGCAAAAAGATCTTGGAAGAGAAAGAAAAGCAGGATTTTTAAGGAACCTGGTGGCAACTGAAGCATGGAAACCAGCAACAGCTGGCTTAGACAGTGACGAGTGAGGGAGAGCTTTCCAAGCCTAGAAGGCTATCATTAGCAAGTTAGGAAAGGAGAAGGCAAGGAGTCCAAGAAACAACTGGTAAAAGTTGGCAGAGCTACATGAAGAATTCCAAAAGAAACTGCTAGCATGTCTTTTTCAGGGCTTAAAGCAAAACAGACAAGTAGACCAATGGAATAGACCCTCAGCAGTGAAAAAGGCAGAACAACGAGTGGCTAAGATAATGACTAGAAGTAGCTGATGGCGGAGGACACAGGAGCACTCATTAGTTACTTTTCCTTGTGGCTTTGACAAAATACCTAACAATAGCAACTTCAGGCACAAAAATAGGTTTATTTTGATTTGTGTTGAAGAGTGTAGACTGTCATGGCAGGGAAGTCACGGCAGTGTGAGCTTGGGTTCATGAACTGGCTGATCACATTGCGTCCATGGTCATTGAGAAGAGAGAGATGAATGCTGGTGCTAAGCTCCTTTTCTCCTTTTGATTCAGCCTGAGAACCCAGCACATTTGGTATGGTGCTGCCCACATTAGGATGGGTCTTCTTACCTCAATTAACCTAGTGTAGAAATTCCCTCACAGACATGCCCATAGGTTTCTCTCATAGATGATCCTGGATCCTGTCATGTTGGCATAATATTAGTAATCAGATGGGAAGAATTTTAACATGTAGGGTGTTGGCCTGTGCTGTGTCTATAGTTGTGCAACTAACAATGAAAGGTGTTGGTCTAGGATGAGGATGCTTCTGGACATATGAGATGGTTCACCATGTCAAGGAAAGAATTTGTTAATGAATGGATCACTTAAATTAGCACCAAAGCCAAAGCCAGGTTTGTCACCTGTGTCTAAAAGATTACGCTGTTACATTAGGGTCAGTGTAAAGAGAAAATAGACAATGGTTGAGGGCACTGTACTGGATGAGACTCCCTGCCTTGTAGTTGGATTCACTTACTTATTCACTTGGCCAAGAGACCACCATCCACAAAATGGAAATAATAAAAGCACATATTTAGGAAGATTGTTATGAAAATGCTATCAATAAAGCTGTAAGAAAAGTGCCTGGAACAAAAACAAACATGCAGACCAATGGAATAAATACAGTACCCACTAACAAACTCACACAACTACAGCCACAGACATACAACTGAAGAAAAGATGGCCTCTTCAACAAACAGTCCTCAGAAAACTGAGTATTCACACATAGAAGAATGAAATTAGATCCAAATCCATCACTGTGTAAAAAAAATCAATTCAAACTGGATCAAAGCCCTTAAAATAAGATCTAAAATTCTGAAACTGCTAGAGGAAACACTTAAAGATATGGAAAGATTCTCTGACAGGGACCCCAGTAGTTAGGAAATAATTTCAAGAACTGGCAAACTGGATTAGGTGAAATTAAAAAGATTCTTCATAGTAAAGGAAACAAATATCAGAAATACAATGTAGAGAATGGAAAAAAAATGCCAGTTACACAGCCAACAAGAGACAATATCTAGAAAGGACTCCAAAAGTTAAACACCAAAAAATAAATCACCTAATAAATAAATAGATTAAACCAACCTATCTCAAAAGAAAAAAATGCAACTGATTTCAAAAGAAAAATGGAGAGAAGGCTCAGTGGTTAAGAACACTGACTGCTATAGTGGAGGACCTGGGTTTGATTCCCAGCACCCACATGGTAGCTAACAACCATCTGTAACTCCAGTTCCAGGGGATCCAACACCCTCTTCTGACCACCACAGGTATTGCACGACACAGGTGAACTCACATTCATACAGGTAATTACTTACATTCAAACACATAAAATAAGAAATAATAATAAAAGACATATAGATGCAAATGGACAATCAATATTGGAAAATATGTTAAACATCCTTAACAGCCAGATAAATGCAAATCAAAAAACACACTTAAATTCCATTTCACCTCAGAATGGCTATCAGCAAATGCTGGTGAGGACACCAACAAGGAGCTTTTATACACTACTGACGGAATTGTAAACTAGTGTGATAGTGATGAGATCAGTATGGCGGTTCCTCAAAACACTAAAAATAGAACTACCAGATTATTCAGCTGCACTGCTCCTGGGTTTGTGCCGAAAGAAATCCAAGTCAAATGCACATCCATGTTCATAGCTTCACTACTCACAACAGCCAAAATGTGAAATAAGTCAGGACATTCACTAATAGACGAATAGATAACAAAAATATTGTACATATGTTCTATGGGATTTTATTCAGCTACAGAAGAATGACATGATGTCATAAGCAAAATAAGCCCAACCCGGAAAGACAAATATTGCATGTTTCCTTACATATGTGGAATCTAGAATATGTGACATGGAAACAGAAATGGAGACACGAAGAAGAGGGAAGGAGTCAAAGGAGAGACAGAGGAGATGGAGATGGGAAGGTGAGAGAAAAATAACTTCACATTTTCTCATACATGTAATATACAGATATACATATATGTGCATACACACTATATATATGTATATATATACACATATATGCATATATAAACATAAAGGGGAACTGTTTGGGGAAAAGAGAATGGGGTAAGATAGTGATGAGGGGCAAATGTGAGCAATGTACAATAATATGTATGCATGATAATGTCATAATGAAACATTTTGTATAGTAACTAAATTTTTTGAATTCTCTAAAACAAAAAGGAATAATGTCTAGTATGTAGGAGGTGTTTGAAAATACTATTAGAAATTCATTTGATGAACCTCTTCTGATAAATTAATTCATATAATTTGAACTCTAGTCTCTTCATTTCAACAGCTAGTAAGATGCCACATGCCCACCTAATATTAACATAATGCCTAACTTTGAGAGCCTGTCTGTCCCCTTTTATGTATCAGTGCTTTTGTGTGTGTTTAGACGTGAGTTCCTTGGCTTCCTTATCGAGCCCCATGGTGCTAACACTGCTGTCAGAGAGCCTCTTCAGGAGATTCTTCCTCACTGTCCCCATGTGGCAGGAACACGGGTATGTCTAGGCTGTTTAGTTCCAGCCTGACTTTCACAGTCCCAAAATAAGAGTCTAATGTGCCCTCCAGTGCTTAGGTCACCTTCTTAGTAAAATTTCTTCAAACATGGCTACCCTTTGCCATTCACCTTTGCCTACAATAGTTAAGCCTACTTTTGATCCAAGGTGCATGTGCACTTGGGTTTCAAAAGATAGTATTTCATAGGCAAAGCACTCTGGAAATTATGAATAACAATTTTTCCTAGAACTTCAAGCAGTGTACATATGGATCTGAGCAGGGAGAGGCTTTTTTGTCCCACAAGCAACAAAGGACATCTACTTTCTCTGAGGATGCTCTTGGGGACTGAGATGTGCAGAATGACACCCTATGCCCTTTACTAAGCCGCATGGAGGTACATGGGACAGCTCTCACTTCCTTCCAGGCTTGCTGAGTCATCTAGTTATCATACTACTTTTGCCACCCCTTCCCAGGGACTCATCTTTCTCAGTTATCTCAAGAGGTTACTGTGATTTAGATTAGTCCTGAACTGAAGCCTTGCTAGAAGTGTTTCAGAGCTTCTCACTCTTGTCATCAATTATGGTCTCCTCCCTTCGTCTCTTTACCTCCAGCATATCTGGAGATTTGATTTTGATATTCCATCAGATTGTCCTGCTCTAGAACACCCCACTTACGGTAGCCCCAACTAGGGGTTACTTGAGAGCGTTCAGGAAAAAGCCTACTTCCAACAGCTTAGAAGAAAGAAAGGGAGGAAGGGAGGGAGGGAGGGAGGGAAGGAGGGAGGGGAAGGGGAGGGGAGCAGAGGTGAGGGGAGGAGGAGGAGAAGGAGGAAGAAGAGGGGAAGAAGGAAGGAATAAGATCTATCATCTGAGAATAAAGGAATGAAACAAAACAAAGGTGTCAGCATAGATTTATTTTAGGTTAAAGAATATTTCACTAAATTCTTCATTAGTTCCAAAAAACTAAGTCCTATGATCTGGGCACTGAGCCAGGTACTGGGGTTCTAATCATGAGCAAATAACAAGTATCCCAGCCTTCACATGGTTAGAATCAGTCTAGCCTAGTAAAGGAAGACACTAATTAAGTTATCATAGAAATGAACATAAAATCCTGTCAGAAGAGCTGTGATGGAAGGTGAAAGGTACTCTGAGGGCAGACGCCAGTCAATCCAGACTGTTGTGAGCTTTCAGAGGAAGGTTCTGTAAGACAAGGATGGCAGAACAGAAATGTATTGGGAAGAAGGAAAGAAAAAAAAAGATGAGAAAGATGAACATGAAAGCCACATATTTCTTTAATTTATCTGTAAGTCTAAGTCTATATTTCATGTTTTAGTGTCACATATGCATGGTGCTATGGGTATATGTACTACATGTGCATATAAAGTATATTTGTACATAGCATCTGAGTACAGCTATCTTGTTTTCAGAATTCCCAGTAGTAATCTTTTCAATAGCTTTAAAGAATAGTTCAGATCCAATGGATTGTCCTAAGACAAGAGCACGTAAAGTCAATATGAAGGTTTGTAAGAACTGAGAATCTGCTTCCAGCTTCACAGGAGCTGTGAAGCTTCCCTAGCATTGACTTCCCATGAATTAAATATGGCCTTAAATTAAAATTAGCATTGGCCTTGAGCAAGTTGCTCAGTCCTTTAGATCGTGTTCCTCACATCTGAGAGCTGAAGCTGTTATAAGAAATTATCTTGAGTGTCCTTTCAATTTCCAAAATTCTGTTATTTCTATAACTGTGCTCAATGGTATTCTGGAAACCTCAAATTAAGATAAAATAGTTGTCCAAATACTTCTTCAGTGGGAATATCTATAAAAGAGCTTGGTAGGGGAGATTTTATTCCACCCTAGTTGGGATTAAAAATAGTTTGTTCCTTAAATTAGGCACTTTTAAAAAGTAGAATAAAAGTTAAAAGTCACTAAGATCTTTTCAAAAAAAGAACCATTTTGGAAAAATAGAATTTATTTTGAAAGCCTGGCAGAAATATATGCTGATAGAAGGAAGGTTGTAAAGGAAGTAGGAACATCTTGCCACGTTACAACTCATTAAAGGACTCACTAGACCACAGAATACAGCATCAGAGAAGGAAATCGAGCTTGGAACACTATTTTCTTAATTAAAACTCTCAATTCACTTGAAATACATCGCTAAAAAAAAGAAGTAAAAAGAAAATTCAAAGCTAAACAAACACTGGCAGCACTGATATCTGTCCTAGCTATTTGTTTTCCAGTTTGCAGTGTGGTCACATCGTATAATCACAATGTAGTTAAAAATATAATGAGGGATTGGCACTGGTGGTTTTATAGAGTTTGAAGATTGGTTTTCATGCACCGGGATTTTTTTGTTATTTAAACTTTGCTACTGTCATCATTTTTCTAGCTGTTGAGTTTAACCTTTGAACACCACCAAGTACACAGACCTATAGAGCGTGCTGGCAAACAGATGAAAAGCGTTAGTGGGCCTAGTGATCCATAGGGCATGCCATTCCCTAGTGATGTTTGCATGAAATGAGACCTCTTTATTTTTCCACCTCTTTTTAAGCCAGGCATGAACTCCCCAATTTATAAACCACTGTCTGTGAATTCAATTGCATGGCTCCTGATGACAAAAGGAAAGATTATTTAAAGGCTAGCCTACATGCAGATAACATGGAGAATTACTGGAACAGTCACTAAATCTGAGGACAGAGTCAGACCTCAAGGTCTTTTAATAGGTGTTTCTTCTATCTGTATGAAAATAAGAATCAACTAGAATCTTATTTAAAAAATTGGGCTAGGGAGAAGGCTCAATGTGTTGTGCATCTGTTGCTGAAGCATGAATCTGAATTTGAATCCCAACACCCCACGTAAATCTCAGTGTCTGTAATTCCAGTGCTCTTGCAGCAAGATGAGAGAAGACAGAACTCCTGGAAGCTACGGGCCAGCTATTCTTCTGTACACAGTGCTGAACAAAGAGTCTGTCTCAAACTAGGTGAAAGACACCTTTGTCCTCTTCCCTCCACATGCGTGTTGTACACAATAAGAACACATACAAACATGCAGGCACATATATCATACACACATATACATCATGAACATACACAAAGATTTAATTTTTTAGTTAAGAAGCAAAAAAAATTATTGGGCTTGCAGAATACCCAATGCAAAAAGCCTTAACTAAATATTACAACTATACAACTATACACAGGTGTATGGTTGAGGAAGCTTGATCCCATTCAATCAAGGGACTTAATCCCTCAAATTTCTTTCTACAGATGTCTCTATGTGTTCTATTGGGGCTGTTCTTCTGAAGAACCCTGAATAATCCAGCAACTTTGTAACCTGATTCTGTCTTTTTTGCATGCTTATTTAGATTCCTGAGATGGGATTGGTACTCAGGCTGGCTTAGGAAAAACTGTAGCCTCCTTTAGTCCATCTTTCCTTGAATAACCCTAAGCCAAGAGCCTATATTATTTCCACTTAACAAGATTTTGCTTTCTCTACAGAGGAAAACTGTATCTAGAAAAGCTGTCTGTCCAGTCTCCTTTTGCACACTACAAACATAGTTTATGAAAAGAAGCATATGTTTAGATTCCTGCTACCAGTGTCTTGGAAGTGACCTGAAGGTAAGTTTTTGGTATTGTGACATCTCACCGGCAACATGAGAGAAATGGAAAAGGGAGGAGGGAAAACTAGTCAAAACCCATTAGGTCTAGCACCATATACACAAAAGAGATAGTTGACTGATAATTGTTAATGCTAACTGATAAATCTATCAGAAATATGGCAATATACAATATGACATTTCACAGTTTGAATATTATAAAATTCTGGTATTTGTGACTCTCTTTGAAGAAAAATACTTTCCTCACTGCTGTGACAAATTATAACACAAGCAGGTTAAAAAAGAAAGATTTTTCTGTGTTCATGAAACAGCCCTGGTTCTTTCTGTCCCATCTTCTTCAATGGTTCCTGAGCTGTGTGTAGGTGAGGTCCAATATAGGAGTCCCATCCAAGGATACACACTCCAGAGTCTCTTATTCTTTAAAACTTGGCCACTTGTGGCCTTCTGTGTGCATCACACTCTGTTGTATAAGGAAGCTTCACTGGTGAGAGTTTAGGGATGCATTAGTGTTCTCTCTACCCCTTGTTCCACTATGATCCATGAGCCTTAGGTGTAGAGTTCAACTGTAGATGTGTCACCACATGGAGAAGCAGAGGCTTTCAGGCCGCTGCAAGCCTGCACACGTGAACTTGTGGCAATGGTGGCATTGAGCACAGGACCCATACCAACTCAATTAAACAAGGGCCCAGGGGGAAAGAGAGAAGTGGGTGGCAGTCTGGCCCTAGACTAAGAACTATTGGAGACTGATAGATGCTGAATGAGGGATAGTATGCCTTACATACGACCTGGGCTGACTAGACTCTGGTGGACAAATTTGCACTGAAGAACATCTGGGTACAAATGCTTAACTGGATAGGACTTAATATGTATGGGGGAATGCATGATGTCTGGTGGGGGAATGGGTGGGGAATGGATGGGGAAGGGGGCCTGAATTTGATTAAGAACTGTTGTATAAGATTGCAAAAGCTCAACAAAAGTTAAAAAATAAATGAAAGAAAGAAAGAAAGAAAGAAAGAAAGAAAGAAAGAAAGAAAGAAAGAAAGAAAGAAAGAAAGAAAGAAAGAAAAGAAAGAAAGAATTGATTGATTTTGGTTTTGGTTCACAGTTTGTGGTTCCCTCATGCCAGGGATGGCAGGGCAGCAGAAAGATGTAGCAGGTCGTGATGGTACATAAATAGTCAGGAAGCAAAGAGCAATGAATATTGGTGTCAGCTCACTTTCTCTTTTATATTCAATCTAGAAACTCAGCCTATGGACTGGAGCTGCCACATTCACAATGAGTGTTGCAGTCTCAACTAAATCTTTTGAAAACACCCTCATGGCCACACTAAGAGGTATGTTATCATGACAGTTCTAAACTGAAGTCTTCAGCCTGTCTAATACTCCTGAGAATCACTAAAATTTTACATTGTTTTTCAGGAAATATATACTGAGAGTTTATGTTCAGGCACTGGGGTTGACATGGGTGCAGCAGTAAACAAGACCATCAGGAGACCCTATCCCAGTCCTATCTTCCTTTTAGTAAGGAATAGGAAGGAAACAACTTCTAATGAAATAAATATGTATATAATAAAATATCAGGCAAAGATGAGGCTATGAGGAAAATAAATCAGGATACGCAGATAGAGAGTGACTGGAAGACTTTTTATGGAACACAGCCCCCAGCACATCACCATTAGCTGGCATTCATTAGTGTGATTTATAGACATGCAACATCTTCATTCAGATATGACTTTAATGATGCCAGCAATGCTGTTTTCCATATTTATGGATATAGTGTTTTAAAAAAAAAAGTCTGCAGACTGCTCCAAAAAGGGCTTTGTGAAAGCAGGTCCTGTCACCATGGCTGATTTTCCTAGGCTCACAAGCTGCTCAGTACTTTGAAACAAAACGAACCACCCCATCACAAGGTCCTGTGCCACATCTGCCCCTGGGAGTGCTCCCCATTCATCACCCACTGACAGCAGGTCCCTGGGTGGGAGTGACGTCCTTGATTCCAGGTGGACTCCCGTGAATGTAGATGCTCAGTGGAGGTTTCTCGAACGTCTTGAGGTGGAGCAACCACAGGAGTCCTGCTGTCATCCATCCTCAGCCCGGGCACAGCCAGGCAGAGCTGCGCAAAAGAGCTTCCCATTTGCACACTGGCTGCTTTCCAAGGCAGCTGGTCACAGTTAGAGTGGTGCTGTGTTGTCATATACTTATATGACAATTATAACCCTGAGGCATGGCTTCATGTTGATCAAGCAATATGTCCAAACAAAACCTTAACAAATTCAGCACCTCACAACCCATTTTTGAAGAGAGAAGCGGGAAAAAGTGAACCATGAATGAGTGTTAGAAATGACTAAGTTAGAACAACATAGAATTAGCATTCATAAAATGTCTTGTATCATGTTGGGCACTATCAGGGTGATGCTGAGAAGCCCAGCCCTACATGTGCCATGTTTTAACTCCATATGTTTACTAGATTTACACTGAAAGTATTTCTGAATGTACCATATAAACAATAAAATGATGTTTTAAAATATGCTATTTAGAGCATTTCACTACTCAGATACAGACTGATGGCTGATGTTAGTAACTAATTTGACCAGCTCTAGAATCACCTAGAAGACAAGTCTCAGAGTACAACTGTGAGGGATTACCTAGATTAAGGTTAGCCTCTAAGCATATCTCTGAAGGATTATCTTCATTAGGTTAAGTGGTATGGGGAGACCCATTGTGCTGGTTAGTTTTCATCAACTTGACACAAACTAGAGTCATCTGGGAAGAGGGAACTTCACTGAAGGAATTTTTTCCATCACACTGGCCAGTAGGCATGTCTATGAGGCATTTTTCTTAATTGTGAATTAATGTAGGAAGGCCCAGCCCAGAGTGGACAAGGCCATTCCTTGGACTATAGAAGCAAGCCTGTGAGAGAAAGCCAGTAAGCAGGGTCTCTCCATGGTTTCTGCTACAGTTCCTGCCTCAAGTTTCTGCCGTGAGTTCTTGCCCTGACTTCCCTCAGTGGTGGATTATGACCTGGGAGTTGTGAGATAAAATAAACCCTTTCTCCCCAAGTTATGTTGGTCAGTGTTTTATCACAGCAATAGAGAGCTAAGTAGGACACCCTCCTTAATTGTGAGCAGGACCATTCCCTGAGCTGGGATCCTGGATAGTATGAAATGGAGAAAGTCAGCTAAGCACTAGCCATAATGGACTGTACCCTTGAGCTGTGAGCCAAAGTAAACTGTTTCTCCATTAAGTTGCTTTTGTCAGGATATAGTATCACACCAACGGGAAAATAAACTGAGACAGAGACCATGTCTATAATGAACTCATAGTTATCAATGACCAGTAAGAGGAACAATGGAAAAAACTGTAGGTCATCCAGAAACTAGTTATATTACAACTGTTCCCCAGAATTCAATGAGCTGCAGAATTATGCATTGTAGGCTGTTTTACCCATTTCATGGCAGATTCTCAATTCCACCACTGGCCCTTGGCTGGCAACTTCCCTGTTGGGAGCTATTAGTATAAGCACAGCCATTATGTACACTGAGCTGTGGCAGGCTTGCTTGTTACTTAGAGTTTGTGTTTTGCACACCAGTACCTAATCTGCCAAGTCAAGAGGAATGTGTTTATAATTTAGGGACGATGGTTAAATGGTGGAGTTCACAACAAGTATTTGACCTCTCCTTGACCCTCAGATACAGGTGGGAAAAACAGCTGTTGAAGCTAATTGAGTTAAGCAAACGGTGGCTATCTCTGATGTTCTACTGTATAAAAAGGTGGAGCTAAAATAAACCGGGGCTGCAGCCTCTACTGACAGTCCTCCCACGTATCTTTTCTCTGTCTCTTGTTTTTTCTTTCAATCCTCACTCCCCTTTCAGGTGCTGTCCGTCTTGCCCAGCTGGTACCGGCACTTCCCTAATCCATAGCTTCCAAGATGTTTCTCAGAGCTCTCCAACCTCTTAGGTAATGCGTCTTTCAATTTTATATAATGCCAATGTTCATGTTATATTATTGTACATAGTAATATTGATTATTAATATGAAAAGTATATTTACTTGTGATTCCAGATATCCTGGTCACTCTATTTAAAGACAAAGTAAACTATTATTTAAAAACATGGGATAAAGGAAATATTTCTATATATTTCACAAAATTAAAAACAGTAAAGTAAAAAATCTTTTAATGAATTTTAAAGGCTCCCCAAATGATGCAAATTAATAACAGAGATTGTCTTTAGTAAGTGACTAAATTCCCATTGGTGAATAGAAATGGAAATTTTTATTCTAAAAATGTGCTTTACTCACTCTTTAATGTTCCTTTACTTTTAATTTTATTATTTACTTATTTATTGTGGTCTTTGAGACAAGGTATCTAGCCAAGGCTATGCTCAAATTCCCTATGTAGCTGAGGATGGCTTTGAAATTCTGATACTCTTGCACAAGTACCTGTATTACAAACATGCATTACCACATCCGGTTTCATGTGCTGTAAGGGCTCAAATTCAGTGTTTCAAGCATGCTCTACCAACTGAGCTACATATCCAGTCTATATTATCCTTTTCTGAGATTTCGTTTTAATTTCATTTATTAGTTCTTTGAGTATTTCATACAATATATCTTTTTATTTTTTATTTTTGAGAATTTTATTTATGACTATTGTCTCTGCATTATTTCCATCTACCCAGTCCCCCACCAACTCCTCCCTTGTCCCCCCACCCCCCTCAATTTCCTGTTCTCTTCTTTGATTAATATTGTTACATATACACATACATTTTTAAATACACAATTTATACACACACATATATAATATGCTGAGTCCATTTAGTGTTGTGTGCACTGGTGTTTCGGGCTGCCTACTTGGGATGAGATAACCTCTCATAGAGCTAGTCCCTGGAGAAACTTCAGTATCCATTGATTGCCTGTAGCTCTTCATCTTAAGGTATGGCCTCATGACACTTCCCTCATTCACCTTGATATGTCAACTGGTTTGGTCATTATGTTATCATACCCTGGAGATTTCATTAGTGCAAATTCCCTATCATGTCTAGAATGCATTAACTAACAACAGGTGACTTGTCCCTCTGACTCTTACATTCTTTCTGACCTCTCTTCCACAATGTTACTTGATCCTTAAGTGTAACGTTTGCATTGTACGTGTGTCACTTAGGGCTTGGCACTTCACAGTCACTTATTCTCTGCATTTGACAAATTGTAGAAAGTTTTAATAGTCTCTGACTGTAGCAAAAAGGAGCTTCTTTGATGACTGGTGAGAGGTACAGTTATCTGTAAATGTAAGGATATATATTTAGAATACAGTAAAAATTATGTTGGTCTAGGGAAGTGACAGAGGAGGTTTTTCTCTAGTCTATGACCTCTCAAGCTATGTGTACTTGACTATGTTTCGGGTACCATGCATAATTTCCCTCCCATTAAGTCCCACTAGACAGTTGTTGATTGCCCCCAAGATAAAAGTGCCACTACTGTATCAATAGAGACAGATAGCTGGGCTGGTCATTCCAGTGGTTTGAAGGTGTTACAGCAGGAGGCAGTGGGGGTAGAGAAGGATCATTGATTGGTTTCCTACCTTGGTAGCTTGAGTACTATCTTCTGATACTATGCGAGCTAGCATTCAGGGAGAGGACACTCATACGATATATTTTGATCCTCCTCCCCCAACTCCTCGAGACTCAACTTTGTGTTCTCATTTTTTTAAACACATCTAGTGTAATTTGTGCTACCCATTTACTCTGGTGTGTGGCCATCCACTGGAGCCTGGTCTACCTACCAGGGACCACACCCTCAAAGAAAACTTACTCTCCCTCTCCCTCAGTAAGGTGTGGAACTTCACTCCCACCTCCCTTTCCATGGTGGGATTTTGTCTGACTTGCGCAGCTTATGCATGCTGTCACATTTACTGAGTTCATATGTACCACTGCCATGCTGTGTCTGGAAATTCTGTTTCCTTGTAGCCATCCACTGCCTCTGGCTCTTGCAGTCTTTCTTCCCCTCTTCCAAAAGGTTTCCTAAGTCTTGGAAGTAGTTGGGTGTGATATAGTTATCACATGTAAGGCTGAGCATTGCATAGTCTCTTATTCTCTGCACCTTGACCAGTTGCTAGTTTCTGTATTAGTCACCATCTACTACAAAAAGAAGCTTTTCTGATGGGGACTGAGAGATGCACTGATCTATTGGTAGAATTATAAGTCAGTGAAAGTAAGCTTAATACTGTGTCCATTTGGCAAAATAATAGTAGTAGGTTCTCTCCTAGGTCCTACAACCTGTCCAGTCACAGGTTCTTTGCCCCAGTAATGGTACTAGATATGGGTTATCCTGTGGGGATGGCCTTAAATCCAATCAGACAGTGGATGGTTACTCCCATGACATTCAATCCATTATTGAACTAATGGTCATGTCTTCTCAGGTAGGTTGTATTATAGTTTGCATGGTTCACTGCTGGATAAGAATGATTACTTTTCTCCTCTGCTTACTGTACATAGCACCTCCAAGTACTATGAAAGCTAGCCAATAGAAATAAACCTTCCAGGTCAATATTTAAAGTAGTTTGATTTCTCATGCTCTGTGTGAGTCAGGTATCCACATGGTGTCTTTAGCAATTGGGTCTTACCATTTGAGAGGAATCAGCAGCAGTTGAAATAATGTAATATTTGAGAAGTCTATGGGACAGCACTAGCCATCAACTCCAAAAGGGGTTTTTTTTTGTTAGTCTGTCTAGTAGGGGTATTGTTATGCCATTATAGACTTCATTTAGACCCTTTTTATATATGTGTATGTATATATTTTAGGACGCTTCTACAGAAGTAAGATTCCATATGTTTTTTTTCAAAAGTCTTTAGTATTAGTTATCCATCCCTGTATTCCCTATTCTAGCCTGCCTCTATCCCTCACTCCACCTAACCCTTCTTTTTCCTTTACACCCCTTTAATACCACTGTTCTAACTTCCCTTTCTTAATTATGTGTACTGTGTGTGTCTGTGTGGGAGTATGTGAGTGTGCATGGGGGTAACTATGGAGACCACAGGCATTGGCTCCCCCTGGAGCTACAGTTACAAGTGGTTGTGGGTCACATGAGTTGAGTGCTGAGAACTGACCTTGAGTCTTGTAGAAGAGCAGTGGGTGCTCTTAATCACTGAGCCAACTCCCCAACCCATGTTTACTTCTTAATTATGAGAATATTATCACATACTATGTAATTTTAAGATGGAAATCATAAAAAGTACTGTGCAGTAACTAAGCTACTAATAATCAGTAATAGTTACTGAAATAATGCATGTATCTCTGTCAAAACACTTTGTTACAGAGTTTGTAAAATTGCAGCTTACTGATACTCTCTTCAACTAAGCAAGAATAAACATTCAGAAATGAATAAATGTCTCTCCTCAAGTTATTCAAGTCAAAAGCCAGATCTAGAAGTTCATAAGAAATGGCAGGAACAAATGTAACTATTTTGATTGGAAATGTCAGAAACGGGAAAAGACAGGAGAAACCAATAAGATACAAATTATGGATTAAAACAGCTGTTTCCCATTTTCCCCCCTTTAGAACACTAACACTTTAGAATATAAGTATTCTGTACAGAAATCAATTTGCTTCATCATCCAAAAAGTTTGAAAAAAATCTAGGCTAAGCATGAACATGTTTGTTAACTTCCAGACTTCTTGAAGCCCCTACTATATCCATGCACACAGTAGATCTCTAACAGGAAACTACTATCCCAAGAATTCCATATTGACTTGAACTTAAGTTATTTTTCTATGGAAGTATTACCAGCTCATTTTATGCAAAATACTTAGCAATATGTCAAGGAAGGTGCTAAAGTTAAAATAATTAGTTCCAAATATAGACATTATAAATTGCATCTCTGACTCCTTCACTAATGAAATAAACTTACACCATATACAGGATGCACCCGGTATTCTTTAATTTTGAAATCACAGAAGGATATTTCCAAAATTCCTAGGAAATCTTAGCCTCTCCATTCATCCTAACAGGTACTCCACATATCCAAATGCCCATCATCTTCATCACAAGGTGTGTCTGGGCTTCATGGAGTACTTTCTCTTCCTTTTTCAATCCATTTTTACTATCTGTGATTAAAAGATAAACAACACTTTAAATGATTGTGAAAGTTGTTGGGGCTAGAAAGATGGCTCAGCGGTTAAGAGCACTGACTACTCTTGCAGAGAACCTGGGTTCAATTCCCAGCACCCACATGGCAGCTATGAACTGTCCTTAACTCCAGTTCCAGGGGAATGGGAAGCCGTCTTTTGACCTCCACAACATCGCACAACACGGGTGGACCCACATACATGCAGTCAGTATACTCATACACATAAAAAAAATTAAATACTTTTAAAAAGTTGTCATTTTTTAACAGGTTCTCCCTTAGCCTCAGACTGTCTAGAATTCACTGTGTACCCCAGTCTAGCCTTGATCTCACAGAGATCCACCTGCCTCTGCCTCCTGAGTGCTGGGATTAAAGGCGTGCACCACCACACCTGGCATAAATGTCCTCTTTTTGTTTAAGAGTTTGAAATTGATAGCTTTTGAGCACATGTTGTATATTCTATATGTAATTATGCTAAAGTATACTTAAGAAATTGTTGCAAAATTCTCAAAATTCAAATTATATTAACTAATATTGCCTATATTCATAAATACCTTTATCAGTAAAAACTTATTTGCTTTATTAAAAGTTTTACTAAAAGAGAAGAACTAGCTCTAAGAGTGTATACAAATGAAATAATTGAATATATGCAATATGTAAACTTTTATTGTATGGTCACATAAGCACACATTCATTTGTATACATACATTTATATCTAAATATGTATATGTATTAGAAATCTCATTTTTCCTCTCCCTTACCATTAAAACATCACTGAAAACCTCTTTTTGAAATACACTCAATAAATAGCTTGTTCTGACCCAGATTCCTAGTCCTTTAAAGGATGCTACAGGCACTACCAGGTCAGAAATCAGATTGCTCCCTTGGGCAGAGATGTTGCTACATCTATATAGTGTTTTCTGGACTACATTAAGCTTCTTACCAGGTAACCATGGTTAAAAAGTTTACCATATTCGTAAATGGATCAACTACAAATAGATCATACAATGCTTTCTAAACATGACCCTGGAATAAGAGGTCAGCAAATGATAGCCCTTGGGCCAAAGCTATTTGTAAGTAAAATTTTATGGTAACATAACCACATCCATGCATTCAAATATTGCCAATGATTGTTTTTATGCTGCAATGAGTACTAGCAATAAAGTCTCTTATGACCAACAAAGCCTAAAATGTTTACTATCAAAAGAGAAAACGTTTGCCAAACCCTGGAATAAGCCTCTAAACAGGAAAAATCTTTTGCTGGAAGTTTCAGAGCTACCAAAGTCTATCTTACCTGCTGCTTCAGCAGTGCTTGCTTCTCTGCAACTGATGGGAACACCCAGGTTCAGCCTCTAGAGAAATAGCCTAATGAAAGACACATAAGGTATCCACACAGAAAAAGTACAAGTATTAATGAGATTAATAGTTTAAAGGTGAGAGGTAAAGGGAGAGTGAGGTAAGAGAATAGGTTGGAGACATGGACAGAGACAAAGAATGAATTTATCCAAAAATCAAAAGACTCCATTTTGGAAAGTTATCAATTCCTTCCAGATTGACCAGATTGATCTATAGATATAATAATCTACCAGCAAAAAACTCATAAGTAATTTTGGTAGAAATTAACAAGATGCTTCTAAAGAAACACATTTTTAAAAGTTAAGACAAACTTTAAAAAAAAATTAGGGGGTTCACACTCTCTGATATCATGATATATTATAACCCCAAGTAATGAAAAAGAGAAGTCTCAGCACAAAGAGATAAATATGTCAGTGAACAGAAGCCAGAAAAAGAAGCACGCATAAATCCACCTGATGTATGACCTATAAACTGCAATGGGTCAGTTGTTTATTCACATAAAACAAAGAGGAATCTTTATCCCTGCTTCACCTGAAAGTTAATTCCAGAGACTGGAGAGATGGCTCAGTGGTTAAGGGCACTGGCTACTCTTCTGGAGGTTCGATTCCCATCACCCACATGGTGGGTAACATCCATCTGTAACTCCAGTTCCAGGGGATCAGATGTCCTCTTCCAGCTTCTTCAGGCTTCACATGACATGGTGGTGCATTTACATAGATGTAGAGAAAACAATCATACACATGAAATAAAAATAATTCAAAACAATTTATTAAAGTTAATTTCAAATAGTTTATGAGTCTAAATGTAAAATGTAAAGTGATATATTTAAAAGGAGGAGGAGCCTATAAGGCTCCAACCCTACATGAAGGATTATTGGCAGTTAACAGTTGTTGGGGGAGAGCTGTCATTTTCTTCAGTGGTGTTACCACAGATAAGTTGCCCTTACTCCATGAAATAACCTCTCATCCTGCTCAAGCAAATAACTCTTACTAAACTCTGTGAGCCAAAAATGTGGAAGTAGGAGGGTGACTTGTTGAGAAGGGCTCCAGAGGGAGAAGGAAGGGGATGGAAGAGGGGAATATGGAATGAAATTGACTAAAATGCATTATGTAAATGTATGAAACTGTCAAACCATACATTTTTAATCATCCTGACTGTGAGGACAGACCCTCCAGTGACCCAGGTGTTCATGTCGTGTATGGTCTTCTCCCTTTGTGTGGGTGTGATCTGACACATGTTGTAGACACAGTACAGATATCTAATATAATGAAAGTCTCAAGTTGAATTATAATTATTATCAAAAGAAAAAAATATACATATATATGACTTAAGTAAACACTTTTCAAAGAGGGACTGACAGGTTGGAGAGACAGCTCAGTGGTTAAGAGCACTTGCTGCTCTTCCAGAGGACCTGAGTTCAGTTCCCAGCACTCATATGGGGAAGCTCCCAACTGCTGTAATTCCACCTCTAGTAAATCTAGCCTATGTGGGCAATTGCACACATGTGGCATACACACACACACAGACAGACACACACATAAAAATAAAATTAAAACTGGGGCTGGAGAGATGGCTCAGCTGTTAAGAGCACTGGTTGTTCTAGCAGAAAACCCGGTGTTCAAATCCCAGCACACACATGGCAGCTAACAACTGTCCATAACTCCAGTCCCAGGGGATCCAACAGCCTCTTCTGATCTCTACAGGCATTGCACGACACAGGTGCACTTACCTACATGCAGGAAATACACGCATACACATAAAATAAAAATAATTTTTTAATTAATAAATAAAATTAAAACTTTAAGCTTGGTGTGGCAGTGCATGCCTTTAATACCAGCACTTGGGAGGCAGAGGCACAGAGATTTCTGTGGGTTTGAGGCCAACCTGGTCAACGTACTTAGTTCCAGGACAGCTGAGCTACAGGGAGACCCTGTCTCAAAAAAAGACAAATAATAAATAAATAAATCTTTAAAAATAAATTTTAAGAGTTCTCCACACTGCTTGCCAAAGGGGTTGAACAAGTTTGCAGCCCCACCAGCAGTGGATGAGTGCTCCCCTTTCCCCACATCCTCTCCAACATTTGTATCATTTGTTCTCTTGATCTTAGCCAGTCTGACTGGAGGAAAATGACATCTTAAAGTGGTTTTAATTTGCATTTCCCTAATTACTAGTGATGTTGAACATCTTTTAAGATGCTTCTTAGCCATCTTCTTCTTTTGAGAACTCTCTGTTCAGCTCCTTAGCCCATCTTTTAATCGGGTTTTAATCCCTGTCTTGATTCTCTGTCTTTTGAGTTTATTACATATTCTGGATGTTAAATCTCTGTCAGATGTGTCGCTTGTGAAGATTTTCTCCCATTCTGTGGGTTTTCTCTTCGCTTCCTTGGTTACTGAGTTCAATATTGTATAACTGTATTAATTCAACAGCAAACCTAAAAATTGTATAGCCACTTTTGAAAGAGATGTATCTTCACTCTGGAAACTGTTGAGTATGTTAAAGCTGTAACGAAATGCTTCTTCTAAAAAATTTTTTAAATTAAAAATAAATAAAAATAAAATTTAATAGTAATAAAATGGGACTGAAATCCCCTGCAAGTAGGACTCTCCTTGAAGACTTGATGAAGCAAGCTACAAGATGATAAAGCCACATAGTAGTAACTAACTTAGGAAGCCTTCAGAGACAAGTGACCAGAGGATAGCCACCAGCCAAAACCCACAGCTCCTCAGGCAGCCACAGAGAAATCAACTCTGCCAGCATCCTAAATTAGGTTAGAAGTAGATTCTTCCCAGTCAGGTCTCAAGGAAAGAACACAGCCTGGCTGGCACCTTGATTCTAACATGTTCTCTAGGCAGAGGACTCAGCTAAGCCACACTCAGACTCTGACAAATAGAGGCTGCTGCATAATGTTATTCAAGCCTCAAAGTTTACTGTAATTTGTTTTGCAACAATAGAAAACTAACACGATGACTTTGGAATTGGAAAAATGTTTCTTTAATAAAATGAAGTATAACACTAATGAGATAAATTAGGATTGACAAATGAGATTTCATTAAAAATTAAGAACTTCTGCTCACCAAAATGCCATTATGAGGATAAGAAGACAAGTCGTAAGATGTGATATAAGACAGAACAACTGTGGACTCAATTCCACAATATCCAATAGGTCTCCTTTGTCTGTAATTTCACTTTCCATCATTTCAGGTCCCCAAGTTCAAACTCCTCCAAAAATATTAAGAGGAAAATTCCAGAAACAAACAAGTCAGAAGTTTTAAATAATTTTAGTAGTTTCTCATATTTTCCAACTTTTCCAATTTATCATCAGCTATTATTGTTAGTCATTCATTGTGCCTAACTTATACATTAAGCTTCATCATAAGCATGTATGTGTAGAAAAAAGCAGGGTAAGTACAGGTTTGATATTACCCACAGGTTCTTGCATACACTGGGGCCTTAGAATGTATCTTCCATGGGTACAGTATCTTCTGCATAAGGAACTCTAAGAAATTAATAAGAAACATGTGGACATCTCAGTCTCTTAATAGGAGCAAGAGTTAACTTACTACCTCATAGAAAAGACAGAATATGTTCATAAACGCATGAGAAGGTTATTAATATTTTTCAGAAAAATAAATATCAACCATAATTTTTTTCTAAGATCACTTCTCTGGGGCTGGTAAGATGATTAGCTTAACAGATAAAGGTACTTGCCACCAAGCCTGATGACCTGAATTCAATACCAAGGACCCACATGGTGGAGGGAGAAAAACAGTTCCCATAAGCTGTCTTCCACATATGTGCCATAACAACTAACACACACACGTACACACACACACCATATGCACATACACGCACACTCAAACATACAAAAAAATTAGTTATAATTACTATAAATCAGTACATAAATGTTCAAGTAGGTAATAATTTTTTAAAAAACAACTAAATGGCCCACCTCTCTCTGCTGCCCTGGGCCTGCAGGACCCTCAGGCCTTGCTCCTACCCGCAGGCATCTCTCTCTGGGGTAAGTCCATCTCACCCTCCTCACCTTGACTCCCCAACCCTCATTCACCCTCCCATCTCCCCCACCCTTCTCTCCTCCTAGCCTGGGTCCTGTCCCATTCCTTGTCTTGGAACCCCAGACACCTGGGGAACCACCACTACTTCCTGATCCTTTGCATCCAGACCAAATCAGTTCCTTCTCAGGTCCCCAGGAGCATCCTGGGCCTGGCCCCACCCTCACCTCCCACTGTCTCCATGGGTCTGTACGACCCACCATCCTCTTTCCTGAATGCCGGGGATGACCTTTCCTCTTTCTCATCCTTTGCATCCAGACAAACCCAGCTCCTCAGGGCAGTCCCCAGGAGCCCTCGGGGCCTCTTCCTGCCCCCATCTTCCTTTGCATCTCTGGGTGGCATGGCCAACAGCTGCCCTAGACCAGCATCTTTCCTGGGCCCAGCCAGTCCAACCCCCAAATTCCTGAAGCCAAAATCTGTCCTGGAGGGATCCAGACCTTAGGAGAAAGCCTAAGAACATCTGATCCTCATTTGACTTGGGCCTCTGTGGGAACTCCTGAAGACAAAAGCAATCTGGCCACTCCAATATAAAATCAAAAGAGAGAACCGGAAGCTTAGAGGAACCAGCTTTTCGTGCCAAAAAAGTAAACCATAAAGACACATAAAGTTCACAAAAAAGAAGCAGACCTAAATTTGAAGGCTTGAGTCTCACACAAGAATCAGAAACTACAAAAGAAATCCACATGTCAAAATCACAGAGAAAGAATAATAACATGAAAAACCAAAATAACATATCCCCACCAAATACCA
>NW_008347042.1:4660987-4664302 GCF_000622305.1 Nannospalax galili
ACTTCTGAATGAATTCAGAAAGACTAGAAATATTGAAGACTACTTAGGCTGAAATGCAGAAGGAAGTGAAACACTCAGCAAGCCAATTAGAAAACAACAGGAGAAAGCCTCACAAATAGGATTAATGAAATGGAAAACAGAGTATCAAGACTGGAAGATAAAGTGGACAAACTAGACCACTCAAGCAAAGATTAGGAAAAATTTAAGAAATCACTAGAATGGAATATGCAGGAATTGTGCGACACTATAAAAAGACCAAACTTACGAATCATAGGCATACAGGAAGGAGAAGAATCCCAAGATAATGGCATGGACAGAATTGTGGAAGAAAATTTCCCCAAATTAAAGAAAAACATGCCCATACAAATACAAGAAGCATATAGAACAGAACACCAAACAGACAGGCCCAGAAAAGAAAGTCTCCACAGCACATCATAGTAAAAACACTAAACATATAAAACAAACAGACAATACTGAAAACTGCAAAAGAGAAACAACAAGTCACATATAAAGAAAGACCCATTAGGATTAAAGCTGACTTTTCAGTGCAAACTATGAAAGCTAGAAGAGCCTGGACTGAAGCAATCCCAGTTTTAAATGACCACAGATGCCAACCAAGATTATTATACCCAGCCAAAATGTCTACTATAGTTGAAGGGGAAAGAAAAATCTTCCATGACATAAATAGGCTGAAGGAATTCATGTCAACAAAACCAGCCCTTCAGAGAGTTCTGGAAGCAATACAAAGAGCTGAAGAAAGGATTTCCACATAGATCAAAGACCTCAATGGGAAGCCTGAAACTCTGAAACTGTTAGAAGAAAACATTGGGAAAACCTACAAGATATAGGTGTAGGAAAGGATTTTCCAAACCGGACATCAGTTGCTCAGGAAACAAGGGCAAGAATTAACAAATGGGACCTCATTAAACTACAAAGCTTCTCTACATCAAAGGAGGCAACTGGGAAGTGAACAGAAAACCCACAGAATGGGAGAAAATCTTCACCAGCAACACATTCGACAGAAGTTTAATATCCAGATATATAACAAACTCAAAAAACAGAGAATCAGGATAAGAAGTAACCCAATTAAAAGATGGGCTAAGGAGCTGAACAGAGAGCTCTCAAAAGAAGAAGTAAAGATGGCTATGAAGCATCTTAAAAGATGTCCAACATCACTAATAATTAGGGAAATGCAAATTAAAACCACTTTAAGATTTCATCTTAGCCCAGTCAGACTGCCTAAGATCAAGAGAACAAATGATACCAAATGTTGGAGAGGATGTGGGGAAAGGAGAACACTCATCCACTGCTTATGGGGCTGCAAACTTGTTCAACCCCTATGGAAAGCAGTGTGGAGAACACTTAAAAAACTACAATTGAACCTACCATATTGTTGGTGCCAGCTGGCCAATAAAGACAGTACCTGAAAGGGGAGTGAGGATTGAAAGAAAAAACAAGAGACAGAAAAGATACTTGGGAGGACTTTCAGTAGAGACTGCAGCCCTGGTTTATTTTAGCTCTGCCTTTTTATACAGTAGAACATTAGAGATAGCCACCATTTGCTTACCTCAATTAGTTTCAACAGCTGTTTTTTGCACCTGTATCTGAGGGTCAAGGAGCCGGTCAAATACTTGTGAACTCCACCATATAAACACATTCCTCCTGACTTGGCAGATTAGGTACTGGTGTGCAAGACACAAACTCTAAGTAAACAAGCGAGCCTACCACAGCTCAATGTACATAATGGCTGTGCTTATATCAATAGCTCCCAACATCTCCCCCTTTTTTATTTTTCATAACCCCATATTATGCTATATCTAGGACAGAAGGACCATGCCTGTCTTAGGTTGTCTTCTGCCAGAGCAAAGCCTTACCCGTCATTGGCACATAGCTTTCATCACCTATGCCCTGTCTTAGGTTGATTTTCTCCCAGAAGATCTTACCCGTCTTTGACTACCAGCCTCTGTTAGGGGAGGGAGTGCAATCTCATATCATGCACAGCAGCCTTGACTTGCCACAGGATTTTATAAATAACTTTACTGCCACCAGATGAAAACAAAGAAAAAAGCATGCCAAGTCCCACTAAATGACTCACAATGGAAGTGATAGAGGACCACAATGGTAAGGTGGCTCTCAACCTTTTTAGAATATCTGCCATTGCTTACAGGGTAGAAATGCTTGTGGAGAAATTTTTTTCTCTACTCTATTATCTCTTGGCAATAACACTTTGACATTGGTACAGTATCCACCTTATCCCACAAGCACACAGTCATCTACTTGTACACGCCCAGACTTATCATTTTTAACAAAACAAATAGGCAACCCGCTTCCCGAACCTGAATAATAAAAATTCGTCACCACTTGCATCATCAGGTGTTTTGAAGCAGGCTGAGCAATTAACCAAGAGTCATTCACAGTCACTACTATCTCTTTTTCCTCCCATATTGTGAGGTGCAATATTGTGGATCAGGAACATAAGTCCAGTATAACTCAGCCAAGATCACTTGCGGGAATATCATCATCAGCCACGTTTGTCACCTCATCATTGTTTTCCACTTCTTTTCCTGGCACTCGTCCAGCGAACCTCACCAGCCTTTCCAGCAGCCACCTGGCTCCATCTGCGTCCTGCGGAAAAACACAAACATGCCCTCTTCCCCATATCAATACAGGGTTTGGGCCATCCCGTTGTCCAATTAAAGGATCCCTCCTTTGCTCCTCAGGCCCAAAGCATATTCCTTACAAAGAGCAAGTGACTGTTTCCTTGCCCCATCTTCTCCCAAGATAAATATTCACAGCTCCCCAATCTTACCGAGTGTGCTCAATTTCTCCAGCGGTGTCCTTCACTTTTTCCCCTACTTTTCAGGTCCCTGTTCCGAGCGCCACTTGCTGTTGCCAGCCAGCCAAGATGGACAGTACCTGAAAGGGGGAGTGAGCATTGAAAGAAAAAGCAAGAGACAGAAAAGATACTTGGGAAGACTATCAGTAGAGACTGCAGCCCTAGTTTATTTTAGCTCCGACTTTTTATACAGTAGAACATCAGGGATAGCCACCATTTGCTTAGCTCAATTAGTTTCTACAGCTGTTTTTCCCACCTGTATCTGAGGATCAAGGAGCAGGCAAATACTTGTGAACTCCACCATATAAAGATATTCCTCCTGACTTGGCAGATTAGGTACTGGTGTGCAAGACACAAACTCTAAGTAAACAAGCAAGTCTGCCACAGCTCAATGTACATAATGGCTGCGCTTATATCAATAGCTCCCAATACCATATGACCCAGTTATACCACTCCTTGGCATATACCCAAAGAACTCA
>NW_008347042.1:4664365-4665757 GCF_000622305.1 Nannospalax galili
CGGAAACAACCTAAGTGTCCCTCAATTGATGAGTGGATAATGAAAATGTGGTTCATTCATATGATGGAGTTTTACTCAGCAGTAAAGAAAGATGAAATCATGAAATCTGCAGGTAAATGGATGGAACTAGAAACTGTTATACTAAGTGAAGAAGTAACACAGGCTCAGAAAAAATATCAACATATGTTCTCCCTCATATATGGATCCTAGAACCAAACCCTGATAAGTGAGTATATATCCAGACATAACTACAGGAACCAGGATAATAGAAAGGAAACAGAGAGGTAAAGGAAAAGAATGTACCTGAAAAAGAAGAACAGTAGGAAACAGGCCTTAATAAGGGAGATATGGATAAAAATTGTGATAGTTTAAGGGAGGGGGGAGGGAAGGGTATACAAGGAACCTAGGAGATAAAGGGAAAGAAGGAGCTCAAGAGAAGTAGGATCATAGGAGAAGGATATTATTAAGGGAGAAAGGGGAGAAATGGGGGCACCTTAAGTGGGAAAACCATGATAGAGGGGTGAGACAATGCAAGGGATAAATAAGGCCTAGCTAGTTTTGAAAACCAGAGGGAACCATATTACTCCTACAACCTACTGACAAATTATACATAGCAGATCAAGAAATATATGTCTAGGTAAGGTTTATCTGAGAACAACTGGTCTTTGCCCAAGATTTATCTACATGACACACAGTAATTAACAGTTCCAGACTGGTGGAACTAACCTTCTTAGATGTTTAACAGACATACGTTGAGGCCTGTAATAATTTGGTCAAAGGGGCATAAAGGACAGTTTTTGCTCCTTGCCCTCCTAGGTCGACTAGTTCCAGGGAACAATGAGCATCTCTCAAAATTTCCTGTAATTCTGGTAGGTCACCTGTCCTCTTGATCAAGGAAGCCAAGGAGACCCCACCAGATGGACTGGAACCAGTGTCCAGTCTACAAAGAGGAGGGTCAACACAGAGGAATCATTTCCTCCATGCTTCCAAGTGAAGCCAACCATGGTCAAGCAGGACCTTTGACTTGTCTTCACATAGGTGGAACTGGTAAAAGAAAGGAGCCAGGGCTCCTCCCAAGCCCATGTGACCCCTGAGGAACAGATCCTCAAATGACCTTAAGAGTTAAAATTAATTGCTTTATCTGGAACAACTGCATGGCCTTAAACACCCAAAAGCAAAGTATAAGCAAATATTAAAAGGGCCAATATAATTTCTTAAGAGTCCATATGCATAGCTAAAGGCTACATAATAAGCAACAATGCCACATAGGCGACACCTTCTTTTGAGTTGTTGGCCAGGTTGGCCAAAGTGATTCCCAGATAGTAACCCAGCACAGAACTTGGAAAATGAACAGCAGACTCAAAAGAAGGTATCACTTGTCTGGCAATACCT
>NW_008347042.1:4666059-4684282 GCF_000622305.1 Nannospalax galili
TACATCATGCTAATTAGTAGAGGTGATAAACAATACCATTGAAATCTACCCGATGACTTTATAGACATACACAGGCGCCAAGGAGCCAAGTGCAACCGATTATGACTAGTAATAATCAGATATATACAGATTAGAGATGCAAGCGCCAACATCTCAGTGTTAGTAGCAAAAACAGTGAGTCTTTTCTGCAAGGAACAATATATTCTAAAGTGAAATGGAGATCTTTTTTAAAGGTTAAAAACTCATTCAATTTTATGTCTTAAAGGGCTTATACTGAGTTCAACATTGTATAACTTTATTAATTCAACTGTGAACGTAGAAACTTGCAGCCACTTTTAAAAGAGATGTACTCTTGCTCTGGAGTGTGTTGCTGAATATGCTAAAGGTGTAGTGAAATGCTTCTTCTAATCATGTAGTTATTAAAATTTAAAAATATTATTAAAATTAATAATTCTTCAAAGCATAAAAATTTGCTCCTTAATAATTAGTAGATGTGGAAAACATTACAATTGTAATATACCTGATGACTTTATATCCATGCTCAGATGCCAAGGAGCTCAGAAAGTAACTGACTGTGACTAGTAATAATCAGATATATAGAGATTAGAAACACATGTGCAAACATCTTAATGTCAATTGCACTAAAAATGAATTTTTCTGTATGAAACTGTGTATTTTAATAGTGAAATGGAAATCTTTTTTAAAGGTTAAAACCTCATTAATGTTATGTCTTATAGGGTTTATACTGAGTACAGTATTATATGACTGTAATAATTCAACTGTAAACCTAAAAATTTACAGCCAATTTTGAAAGAGAAACATCTTAGCTCTAGAAATTGTTATTGAATATGTCAATGCTGTTGTAAGGAAATGCTTCTTCTAAGTATGTGGTTATTAAATAAATAATTTTTAAAAAAAACAACTAAATGGTCAGGCTACAAGAACTCTCATACATTTCTGTTGGTTGTATATATTAGCACTATCAAAAATGCTTGGAGAGTGTCTATCAACATAAATGCATGTACATATTCTCTGATCCTTCAACTCCACTTCAAGATACTTGCCTAACAAAAATGTGTATATATACACCTTGTCAATACTTATTCTTCAATGTTCATATTTGGCTATACTTGATAGTCAAAATATGTAAGCAAACCATATATTCATTAAATATTTCATGGGTGAATAAATCATAATGTATTCATATAATATTAAGTTACTATTCAAAAACAAAAATGAACAAATAATTGTTCCATGAACAACACAGATGAGCAGCATGGATAGTTGAATGAAAGAATCCAAACACAAAAAGATCCAAACTATAGGATCTATTTACAAATTCAAAATAGTCAAAACTAATACATGGTTGAAAATTCAAAATGCTGGTGACTTTGGAGTAATGAGTGGAAGTTTACAAAAGGAGAGTTACCAGGAACTTCTCGGTGTTCCAGTTTGTGGTCTGGTTAGTAGCTATACAACTGAGGTCAATTTGAAAATTCATAGAGTGATATACTTGGAATATGTGGACTTTCCTTTATACATCTTAGACTTTAATAAAACTTAATAAAAGTAATAAAATAAATAGACCAATCACGCAGTTGTATATAGTAGAGGACTGAAGGCGTAGAGCTATCTCAATATGATCTTGGCACTGGGGTAGATACTAGATGAATGGAACAGAATAGAGGCAATTGTAAGCAGCTCACTCATAGGGTCGCTTAATTTATATTAATAGATCATGACTTGGAGATTGTCAGAGTTCTGAGAAAAAGAATTGAGGTTGTGGAATCACTATGCAAGATAGTTAATAGGGGCCTGGAAAGATGGGGATCTGACGCCCTCTTCTGACCTCCACGGGCATTGTACAACATGAGTGCACCCACCTACATGTAAGCAATGTACTCATACACATAAAAATAATAAATACATTTTTTAAAGAGAGTTAATAGTCAAAGAGAAGCAGAGCAGGTAGATGCACAGCAGAAAGAATGGACATTCTCTAAGGAAAGAACTCTCAAAAGTTTCTTGAGATCACCTTCTTGGAGGGTCTGCTGGTGGAGACACAGGCAGAAGTCAACGATAAGTGAGGATTACAGAGCCCATTCCACTCTCTGGGGGAAGGGTCACATTCATTACAATGAGTCACCACCGTCAAAGAATATTAAAACAATATGACATGATCAATTTGATTATAAAACTCTGATAATTAGTCTTATCCCCACCTCTCTTCTGGCTATCTTTTCCTGCAGGATGAATTATTTCAAACTTTTATGGCTCAAAGTAAGACCTAATTTGTTATCTCTCATGATGCTTTCAATCAGAAGTAGACGCTAAGCATTTTATTCTCTGTGTAGGATCAAGAGATATAACTTAGCCTTGGTCAGTTTGTGGATGGGCTTGTGTAGAGCATCTAAGAACATTCACTTACATGCCTAATGTCTTGGTTATGACGACTGAAGTTGAGTGGGTTCAGACTGATAATCAGAATGTCCACCTGGAGCCTCTCTGGAATGATAGTCTTTGGGCAACAGTTGCTCTCTTTCACAGCAGTTCAGCATCCCCAGTGTTCAAAAAGTATTTAAAGAGCTTCAGGATGAAATTGCAGTACTCCTGTGACTCAGCCTTCTAAATCTCAGAACACTACTACCACCCATTCTATTGGCCAGGCAAGTCAACTGGGTTATAATCAAGAAGTGAAGAATCAAACAGGCTTTAGCTTACAAATACCAGCAGGGCAGCTACAGGGTAGACAGAAGTGATGGCACCCATCTGTTATCAAACCCATCACTGACATGTTCTAATAAGGCATCCTTCATTCTACATCACTGGCACACACTGAATCAGAAGAGGAGCTACAAAGAACAAAAGAGTCAAATCATAACTTTTACATATGAATAAATACTGGGACGTGGCATTCCCTAAGTAGCAGCAGATGCCAAGAACAGTTGACATCTGTGGAGTAGATGCTCTGCCCACCTGCTGCTGCTGAGCACAGAAAGAAGACCTCCAAAATGGATATATATATATTTATATATATACATATATATATGGATATCCATATACAAAGATGAATGCACGCACACATGCACAGACACACAGGCACGTATGCCCATACACAGACCCATACACAAACACACAATGAATGAAAAAGAGAAAATGGTAAATGGCTTGACGAATTCTTGAATTAACTAAGTGTATCTCTAAGTAACAATTGTAAAATTTGTGCCTCTAGGCAGAATGAGTTGGGACAAAAACTAATTTCAGCTATAGAAAATAAAATAACATTTCTAACTTCTAAATCTGCAGAAAATTCTTCATAAATATACAATTGCTTTAGGATGTTGTTCTCAATGGTTTTATCATCTTAATTATATACTACAATTCAATAACAGCTATTTATATACTACAAGTCAAGAATAGCTGAATATTCTTATATTCTCATAGGAATGATTGAACTGACTTAGTATTTGCTTCAAATTCATAGTCTTGATGACTTTTAAAATCCAATTTGTCTTAGACATAAAATATTTACTATTTTGAACACTTAGCTAATTTCTATTGACTCATCAGCTTCTTATTACTACACTCCTGAGACTGTCTAGCCTGTTGCTCCTGGAGGGTCTTTTAATGTTATAATTTCCAAGGTCCATTATTTATTTCCTGAGAAGCTTTTGTCCTTGAGAAAAGTTATATTTCTATAGAGACAGGTGGGTAAATATTCACTGATACAAACTACCAGCTATAAGTAAAGCAAGAAAAGGCATTTTTGAAGCACAGATAAAAATGAAAAAAGAAAGAATTTTAAGGGGAAAAGATAAATTCACAATCGAAAATTTATTCAGCATCAATATGAATAAAATCTAATAGATTCAGCAAATACCCTTTGATATCAGAGAGACCAACACATTAAAATCATTTCACCAAGGAATTCTGGGTTGTTCTTCAATTGTAGAATCCATTCTGGTTCATTCCTTCTGTATAATGTCCCAAATTCCTATATCTTCCAGTCATGGGGAAAGTTCTACTCATGTTCAGATTTAGACCCAGATTGTAATCCATTATAACCATATTTTTCCAACATGAAATATCATCAGGTCTCTCTCTCTCTCTCTCTCACTGTCACTCTCGCTCTTGCTCTCACTCTAACTCAACAAAGATTTTCTTCTGAATATTTTATTTCTTTCACTCAGTCAAAATACAACGGCTTTGTTGTGACAAATTACTTCATTTTGAATTATTTTGCCACAAATTCAGTCCCCATGGAAAACTTAGTCACTAATATACAAACAATGACATCTTACTTGAGTATCTGGCATAGGAAAGGCACTATGCCTGGCAATTTCTATGATAGTTGTACATGACCCTCATACAATATTTCCACAATACTGTGGGCTACATACAATTTCATACTTGAGAAATCAAGGGTCCGCGAGTTTAAATAAATTTGCTGAGTTGCAATCATCTATGGTCTTGACTACTGAAAACTCTCATCGATGGATCTTCCACATAACACTGCTTTTTTAGTCTTTTTGAGCCAGGGTCTTCCTGTAGCCCCAGCTGGCCTAGCTAGAACTCACTGTGTAGACCAGGATGACATCAGTCTCACAGAGATCTGCCCGCCTTTGCTTCCCAAGTGCTGGAACTAAAGTTGTACGCCATCAGCACCCTGGATCCCCCATAACACGGTTGCTCCCCTGCAGCATATTTTCCATCAAGAGCTAGAAAGATAACATTTCAGGAATGTCCAAACATGCCTCTCCTCCAATAGTCCCACAAAAGAAGCATTTTACTCAGAATAAATTCCCCAATCCTTAAGCAGCAAAGAAAACATTGCAGGGACTGGATACCTCATCTCCCAGTGAGAGTTTCTATGACTTCATTTCAACCGTATCTGTCACCTCCTTGCTGTCCCTCTGTTGTCCAGGTGCTACCAGGAGCTTGCCTTTGGGTAACATCCACATCTCTGATTTCTCCTTCTTTTATTCCCTTCACTTTTTCAAATATTTATACAAGTTATCTCTTCTTTATTTTACTTATTTTTTTGTCTTTGAGACAGGGTTTTGCCTGGTATCTCAGCCTGTCCTTTAACTTGCTGATTTCCAGGGTGGCCTCAATGATCCTTCTGCCTTAGCCTTCTGGGTGCTGGGATGACAAACATATGCCACTCTGCCTGTCTTTGAGTGTCCACCTCTTGGTGAGACTTTCCCTTCAAAACTTCATGCTCAAAATGCTTTAGTTTTCTTTCATCACTTACTACCCCAAGTCTTGCTAAATAATAACCTGCTCATTTTCCTTATTGTCTATTTTCACCCATGAAAATGCAAGCTGTGTGAGGGATTTTTAAAAATATTTAATCACTGATATATTTCTAAACCCTAGAATCTATTGGAAACATTTCTACCAAAAAATATTTGTTAAGCAAGTAAATGATGGTATAAATTATAGGCTTTCATACAAATAAAATAATAGCTATCTGTTGTCCTTTCATTGGTTTTGTTTCAGTTATCAAAATTCAAGGCTTTTGTCATTAATAGTAGAATAGAAGATATTCTTATCCTATGTGCAGTTTCCTGTACACCACCTTCATCCTTTTTAAGGTACCATGAAATCCGTTAGATATTACTAGAGACCTGGCCTTAATCCTGGCTTGTACTATAGCCAACTACAGCAATACACAATTTCTCTGAGCATCTATGCATGTTTAAGATAAAAGACTTGCACAAAAGTCTTTATAGAAATCATATTCATGGAGCTAAGGAGATAGCTTAGTCAATAAAGTGCTTCCTACACAAGCATGAGGACCTGAGTTCAAATGCCTAGCACTCATGTAACAGCCAGGCATAGTGGTACTCACCTGTAATTCTAACGCAGGAGAGGTTGTGACAGAAGGAAACCTAGAGCTCACCAGCCAGCCTCCCTAGCCAGCCAGTGAGCTTCAGATTCAATGACAGATCCAGTCCCAAAACAATAAGGTGGAAACCAATTGCGGAAGACACCTGACATAAACCTCCAGTCTCCACATATATTTACATGCACATGCACACAAATACACGAGCATAAACAAACATTAATACATACACAACACATATACTCACTCTCACACACAGACACATAAAGAAATCTTGTTTGTTATGATCACACACAGGAAAACTCCAAGGATCCATCAATAGAAGAATAAATAAGTGGTATGTGTTAGTTCCATATAATGTAATATTATGCAGCACTAAGAAGGAATATCCACAAGCTGGGTGTATTTCAAATTATCATAGTAAATTAAGAAAAATCAGACACAAAGACTGTGCCTATTATTATATTTATATGACATTATAGAATTTACTCTGTGGTTAAAAATTAAAACTATTTTCCTCCAGAGGTAGGGGTATAGAAGAGCCTAAAGAAAATTTCTTGGGTGTGGTGCTGTTTTATTTCTTCATATGAGTTTCCTTGAAATTAGTGTATGCTCTAGTCAAAATTCAAGAATGAATAGGCAATATTTGTGCAATTAACTATATATTATATAAACTTCATAACAAAATAAAACAGTAACACAACACTGAGTTCCAATTAATGATATGCATATTGAACATTTTAAGAGAATTGAAGTGGCATCTGACACTTACTTTAAATGTATTTTTAAAAGATCAGAAATTAGATTCTGCCCACAGGATCTTGATCTCCCTGCTCCAGAACAAGCTACATTCTCCAGGACTACCTCCTCCAGGACTCATATCTACTGTGCTTCACTAGTTAGACCCTCCCCACACTATCTCCATCCCCATAGTAGGCCTAGGTCCCCTTCTACTCCTCCCAACTGAGTCCTCTGGATTAGCCTGCCAGAACCTCTCTATTGGATCCCCATAATCTGGAATTGGGCCTAGACCCTTTCACTCTACTTGAGAGACCTTGACTAGTTAACCTGGAATCATCCTGCCCCATCAAGAAAAAAATCAAAAGAAACTGAAGCACAGAACAATTAACTATTCACATTTGGTCAGAAAGCAACCAAGCCACACAAACAATACAAACATCACCAAACTCAAACTAAATAAAGGCAGGCTATAATTTCATATCAGACACACAACCAACAAAATAAATCCACATGTCAAGGCCACAATGAAAAAACACAAATAATATGAAAAACCAAGATATGTTCCACCAAAACCAGAAGTCGTACAGAAGTGTACTACAAATGAGAACTACCCAGAAGAATCCTAGGATGCAGAATTTAAAAGAACAATCATGAGCATGATCAAACAAATCAATAACTTTAAAGCACGTACAACTAACTCAGAAACAAATCAGAGGCTAGGAATAATCTTCTGACTTAAGAAAATAAAAATACATGGCTGAATGAAATGACAAAGCAAATCAGGACTTAAAAAATGAATTCACAAAAGAGACAGAAATATTGAAGAAAACACAAGCTGAAATTAATATGGAACTGAAAGACTCAATAAGCCAATTTGAAGTGACAGGAGAAAGCCTTACAAGTACAGTGAGTGTAAAGAAGAACAGAATACCGAGAATGGCTGACAAAATTGGAAAACTGAACCACTCAAGAAAAGAATATGATTTTTTTTAATACGGAAATGTAATGTGTAGGAAATGTGGGACACTATAAAAAGATCAAATCTACATATCATGGCATAAAGGAAAGAGAAAAATCTCAGGTCAATGACTTTGATCAAATCTTCAACAGGATTATATAAGAAAACTTCCCAAAATCAAGGACACAACCTTACAAATACAAGAAGTACACAGAACACCAATTAGATAGGACCAGAGTAGAGACTCCCCACAGCACATTATAGTAAAACCACTAAATATGCAGAACAAAGAGAGAGTACCGAAAGCTGCAAGAGAAAAACAGGTTACATATAAAGAAAAACCCATTAGAATTATAGCTGACTTTTCAATGCAAACTATGAAAGCCAGAAGAGCCTGGACCAAAGTACTCCCAAGTTCTAAATGACCATAAATGCTAAACTAGAATACTTTACCCAACAAAACTGTCTATCATAGTCAAAGGGGAAAGAAAAATCTTCCATGAAACAAAAAGACTGCAATAATTCAAACCAACCCCACAAAGAATATTCAAAGCAATACAAAGGACTGAAGACAGAAATGATCATACAGAAGAGGTTACAGAAAGAAAACAAACAAGAAATGCTATAAAGTACAAAAACTCAAAATAAGAACAGGAACACAAACAGAAAATAAAATGACAGTAACCAGTACAAACTTTTCAGTAATAACTTTAATTATCAATGGCCTCAACTCCCCAGTCAAAAGACACTGGCTAATTGAATGGATTAAGTGGCAAACCCCATCTATTGTTGTCTATAAGGAACTCCTCTTATGTCCAAGGATAAGTACCCCCTTAGGGTAAAAGGATGGAAAAAATTTCAAGAAAATGGCACTAAGAAACAGGCAGGAGTTGCTATCCTAATATCTGACAAAATAAAATTCAAGTTAAAATTAATCAAGAGAGATACATTCCAATCAAGGGAACAATCACAAGAAGACACCACAATCATGAGAATACAGGCACCAAACTCTGGGGTACCCAGTTTCATAAAAACAGTACTACTGGACTTCAAGACACAGATTAACCCCAGCTCAATAATAGATTTAATACCACACTATCTCCAATAAACAGGTCATCTGGACAAAGAATAAAGAGAGAAACATGAGACTTAAATGATATCATATATTAAATGGACCTAAAAGAAAACATAATATTCCACCAAAGAATCAAAGAATATGCATCCTACTCAGCAACCCATCAAATTTTCCATAAAATAGTTGACATATTGGGGCACAAAACAAAGCTCAACAATTTTTTTTAACTTGAAATAATTCCATGCATTCTATCACACCACAATAAATTAAAGTTTTAAATCAACATCAAAAGAAGCTCTAGTAACTACATAAACTCATGGAGATTAAACAACACACTCCTGAGCAATGAGTTGGGTCAAATAAGAAATCAAGAAAGAAAGAAAAGTAATCCTGGAACTAAATGAAAATGATAACACAACACAATAAAACCTCTGGGACACATTCAAAACAGTCTAAGAAGGAAGTTTATATCTCTAAGTGCCTACATTAAAAAATCAGAATGAGCACAAATAAATGGCTTAATGGTACAACTCAAGAATTTACAAAAGCAAGAACAAACCAAACCCAAACCCAATAGATGAGAAGAAGTAAAAATCAGAGCAGAAATCAATGAAATTGAAACAAATAAAATTACTAAGAATCAATGACTCTAAGAGCTGGTTCTTTGAAAAAAACAAGCAAGATAGACAGACCCTTAGCCTAGCTAACCAAATGAAAGAAAGATCAAATCCAAATTTACAAAATTGGAGATGAAAGAGGAAACATTAAAACAAAAGATCCAGAACATTGTAAGGGAATACTTACAAGAAACATAGTGCCAGACAGGAGAACCTTCCTTCAAGTTGTTTTCCAGGGTAGTCCTAGAGACTCCCAAATAATGTAGACAGTTGCCCTTGATTGTCTTTCATGACTTGAAGGTAAAACCCTATTGCTGAAGATAGGACATACTTTGGACACAGGACTTGGAGCAATCAAACTGGAACTGATCTGGAAACCTTAAGACTATCTCTCATAGCATCCAAGGATAAAATGCAAGCTGCTAAGTAAGAAAACCAATCAGTGGTCTAACCCAGCTTTAAAGCCCAATAAATACAACAATGACTGGCACTGCAAACTATCTCTATTGATGCAATAGTGGCACTTTTATCTTGGGGGTAATCAACAGGTATCTAATTGGACTTAAGGCCCACTTAATGAGAGGGAACTCATCTGTGGTACTGTTAACATAGCCAAATACACATACATGGCTGGAAAGGTAATAGATCCTAGAGAAAAACCTACATCTGCCACATTCCTAGACAAATATAATTTCATGCTGTATGCTAAATATGATCCTTATATTTACACACAACTGTACTTCTTACCACTTATCAAAGCAGCTTCTTGTTGCAACAGATAGAAACTATTACAGAGTTCCACCACTGGTCAAATGCAGAGAATAACTATCTGTGAGATACCCAACCTTAAGTGACACATCTACAATGCAACGTCTATACTTAAAGCTCAGGGAACAAGTAGAACAAATGACAGAGAGATGCATCTCTCAACTCTCAGCAGTAAAGCTTCCTCATGCAACAGTCAATGATGGAAACAGAAAGTGACAATGGCCAAGATTTAGAGACTAAGAGAGTCCCTGGATAGGATGCTTATATTAAGCCTCTGTCATCCAGGGCTCAGGGACCATTGGAGAAGAGGAAATGGAAAGACTGTAAGATACAGGGGTGGTAGATAACCACAAAGAAACAGAGTTTTCTAGGTAGGTTGCTGGGAACTTGCTCATACAAACTTACACCAATGGCAACAACATGCAAAAGACACATGTAAACACAAACCAGACAAAAACCCAGTACAGAAGTAAAGAAATAGGTAAGATAGACCCAACCTTAGCTGAGGAACTATTGGCAACTGATCACTGCTGGGTGATGGGGTGTTATTCTTCTTTAAGAGAGTGGCACTTGATAAGTTGCCCAGGCTCCAGGCTCACACCAAGGGACATTTGGGGATATGAATTTGATTCAATAGATCTTAACATATTTGACAAAATGCATGAAATCAAGCAGGGGTCTACAGGGAGTACAGATAGAAAAGAAGTAAAAATATGATCAAGGTGTATGAAATGCACAAAATTTCAATAAAATTTTTTAAAGAATATATTATTAATGTATAAATGAAAATTTTATATACATGTGACAAAGCATCTGTGGGAGAATATAAATGACAGAACAGAACACTGAGGTGAGATTGCTTTTATTGTGAAATTCATACAACTTTGCCCTATATACTTGAAAATTGCCTAGGATTTTTTTTTTCAGGTGAGGAAAGTTAATTTGACACTAGCAGGACTGACCCATGAATAAAAAGAGTCAGACCCCTGGTTCAAGTTGTGGAGGGTTTTTATACTCATGTGAGGAATGTAAGTAAAAGGTGCATAGCATATACATAGTAATTAGGTAAGATAACATATGGTGGCAAAGGTTACAGGAATGTGAAAGCTTTGGAAAACAAAGACTTGTATTGTGAGTCATGGCAGAGGGCAGGGCAGAAGACTCCTGTTCACCTCCCCCATATCTATCTCTGGTCTCAGGGCTTTTCCTGCTCCAAATTTCTTAGTTATCATCATATTGTAAAAGCTTTTAGTATCTGACCTGCTCTTCCATTTCCAATATATAACCTCCTCTTCATTGACATCGGCCCTTATGTTATTTAAGAGGAACTTTAAAATATTTTTGACTATTACCCATAGTTTGATGGGCTCTATTTGGTTTTTGATAAATTTAGTAAGTTTATTATCCAAGATTTTAACAGGAGAGCTAATGGAACCATGGCTACTGGTTCTGTTTGTGAGGCTAGCCAGGGACCAAAAGCTTTCCAGGTATTTTTTCAGAAAGACTCATTTTTTTATTAAGGCCTTTATTCTCTATAGTAGTTGCCTTGCATTTTTTCTAACTATGTCTGGTTCATTTGCATAAAAACTGCACAAATACTTCCCTTTTCTGATGGCTCTGGCATATCTATTCTCAAGGATAAGTTACTGGCAGATCTAAGGAAATTTCCAGCTCCCAGTTCAGGAAGAAACTGGTCATTTACTTTTAGGATCTTTACTTTAAAACTGCCTAATTAATTTTTACTTTCTTTGTTTTTCCTCTGAAGAAGTAACTCAATTTGCCAATGGGGAATCAGGAGGCAGACTGGTCTGGCTTTGTCCATGCTGAACCAGGACACAGGATGTGGCAAATGGGGTACTCCTCTTATCACCCTGCCTGATAAGACCTTCTATGTTGGGGTCCTTGCTATAGCCATGTCTGCTCCAAATGGGTGAGTCTGAAAACAAGCCTCAAAATTGTGGGGACTTGGGGCTTCTGCCTAAGTCATGGGAACCCTGACATCCAATTTTGAAAGAATAAAAATACTGTTCTTCCACCCCAAAATGATAGAGTATAAGTAGATCTTTAGACTTGAACTCACAAAGTTTTACATAAACTCATATACATGTACATTTAGATATAAGAAGAAGGAATTATTTTAGCCCCATTACAGTTTTATCATTTGGTTCTCCTTGTAAAAAAAAAATCACTGAAATTTATTGCAAGGATCCTAATAAAAGCAATAAAATATTGTAAAATGATCATAAAACCAATCACATATTTTATAGAAAAGAGAAGAATAAAATCACCTTTTGTGAGACGTCAACTGCTAAGAAATTTATCACTTAAGAAAAATCAACTTTCTGCTGTGTACAGGCATTTAATCTCTTCAACTTGGGGTGCCCTTGCAGGACTAGAAAGTCTTTTTATTCTCACATTTACAATGGCTTCTGATCACTTTCCGTGCTTATAGAAATCTTCAGTATAAATGCTTTTATGCAAAAATCTTATTTTAACTATTGTCTTTGTCTTGTCTTTTTAATTATATTTACTCAGGTTAAACACACACACACACACACACACACACACACACACCAACGCAAATCATACTTGACTGAGGGTATGGCCACTTGTAGTTTTCCCAAGATCCAGTAAATGGCCTCATCCTCAGCATATAAGTGAAGTACTAACTGGACTACTTAGAGAATTATCAAAAACAGAGTCAGGGCTGGATAGGTAGCTGAGAGATTAAGAACACTTGCTGCTATTGCAAAGGAGCTGGGTTTGACTCCTGGCATCCTCTTAGTGGTTCACAACCAATGGCACCACCAGTTCCAGGGGATCTTATCCCCTCTTCTGGCTTCCTTGGGCATCAGGCATACATACCATGCACATTCATACATGCAGGCAAGTACTGGTACACATAAAATAAAAATACATCTTAAGAAAAATAAGATAACATGACACTCACAGGAAGATGTATTGGGGGATACAATGGGCATTGGAGGGGTAAAGGGGTGGCTATGATCATATTTCATTATATACATGTATTAAATTCTCAAAGGATAGAAAATATAATTGAAAAATTGAAAAAAAAATATGCTCCTGTAATTTCATATTTGAAGCCAGTCTATTGTGGTATACTAAGATCTACTATCTTTGGCCTGTGTAGAATTGTAAACAAATCCAGAGATCACAGGATATCACAAACTAGACACAACACAGGGATTCAGTATGTTCCTAGATTTGCAAGTCACAGAAAGGTTAAATACAACATCGATTAGTCCAGTTAAGCTAATGTGGATTCAATCAAGAAGGTTCAAGAGGGACTTCAAAGAGATAAGAAGGCTCACAAAACAATACTTTCAAAATGGAAATGTGGCTGCAGATGTGGTGGTGTATGCCTTTAACCCAGCACTCTGGAGGCAGAGGCAGTTTGATGTATGTGAGATTAAGGCCAGTCTGGTTTACATAGCGAGTTCCAGGTTAACTGGGGTTACAGGGAGACCCTGTCTCAAAAAAAAAAAAATGGAGATGAATGGAAAACAATGAGGAAAAAGTGGGTAGGAACATAAGAAAGATAGCGAGGGGCTGGAGAGATGGCTCAGTGGTTAAGAGCACTGGGTTCTCTTGCAGATGCCAGGTTCAGTTCCTAGCACCCACATGGCAATGAACAACCATCCATAACTCCAGTTTCAGGGGATCTGATGCCCTCTCTGACCTCCTTAGGCATTGCATGACACAGGTGCACTTACATACACTCATGCACATAATATAAAAATAGACAAAATATTTAAAAAAGAAAGATAGTGAGATATTCTCACCTTCACTGGAAAGGATGAAGAAGAATGCTTTACACCTATCATGAAGTAAAATATGAGACATAAAATAACCCCTTCTCAGACTTCAGGGTGCCTTGTGTACCTCAGATGCTGTACCAGCCATGTCCAATTCACATGTGCCCCAGGATATTTATAAATGTGGCCCAATACAAAGTTGTAAACTTACTTGATATGTTAGGAGATGGGTTTGGGGGGGGGGGTTGTCTGTTTGTTTGTTTTATATGTATGAGTGTATTGCCTGCATGTATGTGAGCACACCCATGTCCTACGATGCCGCGGAGGTCAGAAGAGGGTTTCGGATTCCCCTGGAACTGGAGTTAAGGACCGTTCATAGCCGCCATGTCAGGGCTGGGAATCAAACCCAGGTCCTCTGCAAGAGCAGTCAGTGCTCTTAACTGCTGTGCCATCTCTCCAGCCCCCAGGAGATATTTTTTGAAACATACTTTGGATGGTTCATGAGCATGAACTTTGCAGATGACAAGGTAATGTCATGATGTCAAAGGTAGGACCTGTCTGAGTGTACAGACGCCTCCCTTTATAAAGGTCTCCTAATATGCGGGCTCTCCTTGCTCACCACTCTGCATATCTGTGATGTTTATAGCCTCCTGGTCAGAAGAGAAGACTGGAACTTGGAAACAGACTGGATTAGTCTCCATGTAATTTTTTTTTTAACATTTTCTTAGTTTTTTTTTCCTTTCCCTAGTTTCTTCTTTCACTACCTGTAAAACGAGGGTGTTATTTAAGATTACACCCTTTTGGGCTTGCTTTGCTTTTGATTTTCTTTTTCCTCCCTGAGCAAGCTCACCCACATACAATGATGAATACTGAAATAAGAGTCCAGCATCAATCTCTCTTCTCAGTTGTCTTCTGGCTACATAAAACTTCACAAGTAGTCTCCACATTAGGATTCATGAAATGACTTTTGGACTCACGCCCTCCTTCTCTACAAGTGACATTGTACTTTTTGGTCCCCCCCTTCTTTCTGGTGCTTCCTAAAAGCAGGGACCTGACTTATCTTCTTTATTTTTGTTCCTAGGAGCTATTCCTAGAGCATATTAGCCAAGGTGGAAGGAAGAAAACAAAGAAGAAAAGAGCAGCTAGACTAAGTGGGCAAAGACACTTGGCACCAAGCCTGGCAATCTGAGTTCTGTCCCTGGGAGCCACATAGTGGAAGGAAAAAACGTACTCCAAAAGTTGTCCTTTGACCTCCACATATGCACTGTGGCACACACACACACACACACACACACACACACACACACACATACACACACACGTGCGCGTGCTTTCAGAGAGAGAGAGAGAGACGTAGAAAGAGTAAAAATAAATAAACAAAATAGTTTTAAAAGAAAGAAAGGAGCGTGCGCATGCTTTCAGAGAGAGAGAGAGAGAGACATAGAAAGAGTAAAAATAAATAAACAAAATAGTTTTAAAAGAAAGAAAGGAGATGCTTAAAGGTTATAACAAATGACCCTGCTTTTCTTCTAAGAAGAAAGTCTCTTAGAATTAAAAAAAATTTTTTAATTTAAAAAACAAGAGAAGGCCTTACAGCAAAATTAAAGCTTGCTAAGGTCTAGATATCAACTAACAACAGCTTATGGGAGGGGAGACCCTATGTATAGTATAGAGGCAGAGTCCTGATAATTTCAAAGCAATTAAGAGAATAAGAGTAGAGAGCACACCTTTAATCCCAGCACCTGGGAGGCAGGGGCAGGTGGATCTTTGTGAGTTCAAGGGCAGCTTGGTCTGTATAGCAAGTTCCAAGACAGTCAGAGCTAGGTTGCAAGATTCTTTCCCAAAAACAAACAGACCAAAAATAAAGGAAGATACAAAATAACAAGAGACATGGAAATATCCATGCTGTTTCTCCTACAAGGAAGTCAGAAAAGGTTGACCTGAATGTGGAACAGTGATAACTAAAGGTTAGGAAGGATGAGATGGGGAGGCACAAGGAGCAGGTGGAGGGAGATAGAGTTGATCTGGGCACACTGTTTACGTGTGTAGAAATATCACTCTGGACCTCATTAATATATTCAATCAATGCATGTTAATAAGAAGTAAAATAAAATATTTTGTGAAAAGAAAGTGAGAAATGCAAATGAGTTCCTGTGGCTTTCAAGTATTCAATCATGTAGAACGTTTACAGAAGCTCTGAGTAAATTGGGTATTTTTGTTCCTAGAATTCACTGTTAAGATGGAATTCACATTTTACTTTGGGTTTAAAAAAATAAGAAAAAAACTCATAGACACAAAAGTCAAGAATGAGGTAACAACTGGCATCTGGGTTTCTATTCAAAAGTCACACATGACAGGGGAGGTACTCAGCTCACCAGTCAAGGAACGAACAGCTGACACAGGGCATCATCCTCTGCCAGGTAATCTGATACAACTGATGAAGTCAGAGGAACAAGCATCTTGTCAGAAATATCAGAGCAGAGTTACAGAATCAATTGTATGAGGCTCTATATAGCACTGCTTTGTTCCAAATTCAAAGAGACACTGCTAATTCATTTAAAATTCTCACAGGAACCAAGGGATTCAGCTTTGATCTTGGCCTATCTTCTCATACTCATTTAGACTACTGATGCCATCTCAAAGAGTTCTAAACACTCTGAAGGTAGGCCAACCTTGAACATGGGCACCAGCCTATATTGATTGTATTTAAGAAAATCTGTACCCATTAAGGAATTCTTTGGCCATAAGCCAAAAGTTAACTGCCATATAGCCCCTGCCTCAAAAGACATTGTTTTTCAAGGAACATGTGTATTCTTATTGCTGGGTCAGATGTGAAGCAAAAGGAGATGCTTATATCTGGTGGCTGTATTTGAAATTAGATTATTTGTCTGCCAATAACTGTTCTAGAAATACATTTCTTACCCCTAGGTCATTATACCCTTCAAACTCACTTTGATGCTATACAACCTAGTTACATTTCCTTTATATGTTCCCGTCTAAGTTTTACAACTTGTAATTATGTGTGTTATTACATAAAAAGTGAGTATAACTCCTCATGTTGACAGGCTAATGAGGTACAAAGATGCAAAATGCTAGAAGTATGTGATTCTGTAGGAAATTCTGATATCATACTTATTTTGTAATAAACCAAATTGTAACCCTCTGTAACATGCTGATGTCTTATATTGAAATTCAGAGCAATAGTTAAGAGGATGCTTGCTTTTCAATCAGTGTTAGTTCACCTCCTCTATAAAGTGAATGTTCTAGGTTGTTTTTGAGACAGAAAAATAAGCAAACAGTCAAGAAACACTCCAAAAACTTATGACAGTCATCAAAAGTAAACCAGAAAAGTCTCACAGCCATTTGAAAAATATTTATCTTGCAGAGGTTATAACCACCTTAGACAGTGTATACTCTGACATCAGCATTTACAAAACGTTTTTTGTGCGTGGCTAATTTTCTTGGCTTTTGGCATCATTCCCAGTAAACACCTCCTTACTCTGATACTCCACACCGCATTTGTGTGTTGAGTTATAAACATTCTCTAGATATTTTGCATTACAACTTTTATGTATAACTTGCCTGTCAGAGGCCCAACTGTCTATACAGATAACACACACACACACACACACACACACACACACATACACACACACACACACACACACCACACATACACACACTACCCTCTATAAGAGTGGGCTTCTCAGAAGTTAGCTTCTATATTACTGCAAGGACAAATACTGGTGACATTCCAACACTTTCTTTCTCCTTTTCCCCCTGGCACCCTAGTAACATGAACCAGCATATGTGAAGCAACAGTGTGTTTCAAGTCAAGAGCCACTAAATAAGCTGCTGTGTAGCCACCAAAAATGCAAACAAAACAACCTCCAATGACAGTGATGTCGAACCAGCGTATGTGAAGCAACAGTGTGTTTCAAGTCAAGAGCCACTGAATAAGACGCTGTGTAGCCACCAAAAATGCAAACAAAACAACCTCCAATGACAGTGATGTTAAATGTAGAACTGAATCAACACTTAATTTCACCTCTGAGCTACCACTTGGTAATTGGCCTACTTTTCCTAGTATAAAACAAGCTCTCTCACTGCTTTCTGATATAACTGCCCAAAGCTGCCAAAAAAACTTTATCTCTGTGGAACGCCCCCATCCTGCAAGTCAATCAGAATGCAATGGAGAGCATGGTGAAGACCAGAAGCTCTGCTTACAGTAGAGTGCCTCTCTCTTCAAAATCTATTTATTCTTAGCACACACTCCAGGGTGAAGACTGAATCAACTCTTGACTCTACCATTTACTAGTTCTGTGACCTCGGGCAACTTACTTAAAATCTGTGCTCTGTTAGAGTTCTCATACAATGAGGGAAACAGTAATCTTTTATAGAGTTGTTATAACAATGAAATGAGTTAAAATATGTAAAACA
>NW_008347042.1:4684792-4697093 GCF_000622305.1 Nannospalax galili
TTATATGATTCAATAATATAATGGAAAAGTTAACAAAAAATTCTTTTCAAAAGAGTCAATTTTTTTTAAAATTAGTAATTCAATAAGAATCTACTCAGCTATCAAAAAGCTCTTTTAATTCAGTCTCTAAGGGACTATTGTTATAAAAAGATGGTGAAAGCCAAGTGTGTTGGCAGACACCTGTAATCTGAGCACTACAGAGGCAGATCTGGGAAGACGGCTGCAAGCTCAAGGCCAGCAAAGGCCTAGGTAGTGCTGAGACAGTGTCTCAAAAATAAACAGGAAAGTAAAAAGCACATATAACATAGCAAATCACATTTTTAGAAAGTGTGACAGACTCCTAATTTCCCCCTACTTTTTACTCCCAAGTATTCTTTTGGGAAATAAGCACATCCTGAATGTATAGAAATAGGAGTGCATGCAGCTGTGGAAACTACAAATCCCAGGCTCCCTTGCAGCTCAGGGTGGCTATTTGACCATGTTCTCATCACTGAATGTAGATGCAAATCTATTGGGTAAATTCTGATGTGCTTCTTTAAATGAAAATTGTTTTCCTTTTACATTTTCCTTTCCTTGACATTTATATTCAGAACAGAAATCAAGTAAACCAAATTCTTCCATGCAAATGAGGCAAAGCCAAGCAACTCAGAAACAAATTGTCAGAAGAAACTGGGTCCCCTGGTCAAAGTGAGCAGGGAATAGAGTCTACATCTTCCTCCCCTGGATCCCATGGCCTCTCAAGGGAAGAATTATCTTCTTTCTCACTTAAGCCTGGACAACTTGGTTTTGTTGTTGTTGAAGTGTACTAGTATTATCTTAATAAACTTAGGGAAGATGGAAATTAAATTCAAACAAAGCATGTTATTGTGTTAGGCTCTACAAAGATGCAGAATAATTAGGTGCAAGTTCTGCCTTCAAAAGCTTTATAATCCAGAAAAAAAATGAAGCAAGTACCCAAATGTTTGCATTATATGCAGTGTAGGTTGCTTGTCATCTGGGAGTTACAGCAAGGCAGCAAGAACTTGTAGGTGGAAACAGTTCTGCCAAACTGGATCAGGAGATTTTTTGATCGGAAAATTTCATGAAGATGGCCTCAGTGAGAAGGATCTCTAATTGATGGGATTTCAAAGGCAGAAAGAAACATTAGTGGGAAAGTGGGGAGGTACTCCAGGAAACAAAAACGTGAGTAAAATCACCATAGCAGAAAAGTAGGTATATGGTGGTTTGTCCCAGTGGAGCCATGGTCTTAGAACACATAAGCTTAAAGAAAAAGTACAGCCCCGTTGTGAGTGGCACCACATAGTTATAATTATAAAATATGTATTGTCCTTTCTCATATAAACACTGTGCATTCTACATTTTGGTTTATTCTTAAAACATTGTGATAGTTTAAGTACCACCTCTAGCATGAGTCTCTAATCCAACAGGCTCTGAAATTGAAATTTTGAGAAGTATAAAAAAAAATGGTAGCACGCTCTACTTTGGCTTCAGCAAGGCTAGGCATGCAGCAGCGTGCAGTATCCAGTGGAAAGATAGAAGAGGTAGCATGTGGATGAAGGAAGTGCCAATTGTGGTGGCACACACCTCTAAACCCAGCATTCAAGACCAGCTTGTGCTACAAAACAAGTTCCAAGCCAGCCTGAGCGATGTAGCGAGTGTGACCAGTTCAGGAAAAGCAGAAAGAAAAGGAATTAGAAAGAAAAGGTAAATGGGAAAATGGAGTAAAGGGCTGGGGGAGAAGGAGGCAGGGGCTTCAGCTAGTGTACCTGGGAATACTGATGCTCGGAAGAAAGGACTGGAGTCAAGTCTGTGAAGAAATTGTCAAGGAGTTATGGGAGTATGTGGAGTCCTGTGAAAGAAGAGATTGATGAACTCACTAAGGTTTAAGACTTGAGCCTTACAATTAGCATAAGGAGCCAGGTGGCATATCTAACTAAAAATAAGGGTTTCAAACACCCTGGACTTATTGAGATGTTTCTGGAATGAGGAACTTTACTTTCTCAGCACTCTGATTTATTGCGTGACTTTGGGAAAATAGCTTAATTCTGTAAACCTGTTTTCTTCAGTGAAAAATAGGAAGAGTAAGGCTCAATTCATAAACTTCATGTGAGGATTAAATAAGACATTTTTAAAGCAAAACCAAAAAGCACCTGATTATTGCTGTGATTAGCACTCAGTAAGCATTTATTAAGCACTAGCCAGTACTATCATTGACATTGCTACAGCTATTCCTTTTCCTGAACATAATGAAAAACTGGAACAAAGAGATGTTAGTGGGCTTACTGTGACAAAATACCTGAGATGATCCTTTAAGAAGGAAAGGTTTCTTTTGGCTCAAAGTTTTGGAGTCTTCAATCCATATTTGCCTAGCCCCATTGCCTTTGGCACTGTGATTTTTAAAAGTACATAATGGCAGGAACATTTTGCACAGAAAGCAGCTTATCTGAGGGCAGCCAGGAAGCAGAAGGAGAGACAGGAAGTGACCCTGTCTCAGAATCCACTTCGAGGGCATGTGGTTCCTCTTGCCAGGCTTCACCTCTTAAAGGTGCCACCACCAATGCAAAGCTCCACCGACCCTGGGGCCCAGCCCTTCAACCCAAAGCCTTTGGGGGAAATTTTCAGATCCAAATTCCAGCAAATCATATAGATTTGAAAACTATTCAGTGAAGATGTGAGAATTTTCAAAAAAAATCAAAGAAAAAACATTTAGGCAGAGAACCTTGGGAATGTCCTTTCTTTTAAAGCCTAGAAGGGAAAAAAAGGAATGTGTAAACAAAGAAGAGAGGAACTTTCAGTGAGGTAAGAACTGGAAGACAGAGAAAAGGACAATTCATAGAAGAAATTGTCCAGATATTAAATGCCAGTTAGAGAAGAAAGAGTTGGGCCTCTCCAAAAAACGAATTGTATTGATTTTAGCCGCTGAGTGGAGAAAGTGTTTCTTAGGAGACGGAAGACTACATGTATTTATCAACAAATGGGGAAAAGCATGTAGAAAGGGAGATTACATTCACAACAGAAAAGGAAAATCAAAAGAATGGCATTCAAGAGGAAGAAAGGGAGCTAGAGCAACAGCACAGGAGAAAAGTTCAGCTTCTGCAGGAAGCAAAAGGCACTGTCCTCATAGGGCAAAGGGAGAGGATGGCTGAGACTGGAGAAAACTGAGACACTAAGGCAGTTCCATGTGGTGAGACAACTCTCCTCAGGAGCTCTCAGAAGCAGGAACAGATGAGAGAGGTTCCTTCCCACAGGTTTCCTTGGGATTGTGGCCCTTCCAACATTTTAATTTTGGACTTTTCTCCTCCTTAATTATGAGAGAATATTTCCAACTTTTCCCCTAAAAGCATTAAACTGATATAACCTACAAAAGAAAGCAAGGATACTAAGTCCTCTTGGCTGATGGATGCTTCCTATATCAGGCAACCCAGAAAGCATCTAAAAATCAAAGTACCTTTTTCTACAAGAATTTACTTTGGTTGGGCCTGCATCCCTCTCTAAAGACATCATGAAAAATGTTTCCTGTACCATCATTATAAGCACAGCAATGATTTTTCTTAAGCCCTGAAAATAAAAATGATACACTGGACATGAGGAAAATATAAAACCCGCCTTCTTGAACTATTGTATAAAAAATTAGCCAAGCTCCATTAGCCCCAAGGTTCTGCAGGAGAGGGAAGTCGATGAGCATGAGAACTAATCTCTTGGAATAACCAGAGGACTGGGGGAGGGAGAAAGAGTAGCTTTAGGCCCTAAAATGCCATGCCTTTAAAGAGAAAGATACCAATTGGAACTTGGAACCCAGAGCCAGGTGTGCCAGTGCAAGCTGGGGAAGTGAAGTCCCTGAGAACACGTGAAAGGGGATCCCTGAAAGAAGAAAAGGACAGGACAGAGATCCGCTCTGCATTTGAAGACACATTGCTTAGGCTTTGGAGTAAGAATCCACCTGAGTCCTTATGCTTTGAGTCTGTATCACAGGAGGAAATAAGCCAACATGTAGAAATCAAGTATGAGATTGGGTTATGACTGCTTTGGAGAGGTGGAGAAAGGATACTGCAGAGAGCCATGGTGCAGACAAGCAAACAGGATTAGTCTGTTCCTTCCTGGAAGAAATAAGAAGTGGAAGAGGAGATTTTAAAAAGCTATTCCATTTTAATTTAGAGAACTCCTGGGAAATATGCTGGATTCACATGCATGAAATAGAGAAAAATGAAAATTAAGGAGATACATAGTAACAAGAAATACTAGGGGCATTGCTTATAAAGAATGTCAAAATTAAATCTGAAAAGGGGCTGGAATCATTAAAGACCTCCAAGAATTTGAGTAGCAGGATCAAAGCAAGTCATCAGAAAGATGCTACTTAAGTTATCTTTGAGTGACATAGTTTATAAGAAAAACAAAGGTGATTTTTAAAAACAGTGTGAAGCAATTAAGTATTCAGATTGAGACATGAAAATAAACAATGCTCTGTGGCCATATCTGTGAGAGATTTTATTGATTGGTTGATGTGGGAGGGTCCAGCCAGCTTTGGGTGACCCTCTTCCAGGCGAGGAGACTTGAGCTATCTAAAAAAGCTACATAAATTTGATCCAGGAAGCAAGACAGTAAAAGGCATTCCCCTTTGGTCTTTGCTCTAGGTTCTTGCTTTGAGTTCCTGCCTGATTTCTCTCAGTGATGATGAACTGTTACCTGTATGGGTAAGATGAAATAAATTCTCTCCTCTGGAAGTTGCTTTTGGCCAAAGTGTTTTATCACAACAACAGAAAGCAAACTAAAACATATTTCTGAATATGCATGTCAAGGTGTTACTAGAAAAGATTAAGGTGAATGAAACCTACCCTGAGTATGGGAGGTGCCATACTATAGGCAGGGGCCTATCTGGAATAGGAGAAAGTCATATGGCACAGACATTTTTCACTCAGCTTCCTAGCTGTCATAACTGAAGCTGCACTGCTCTGCCATACTCTCCCCAATATGATTGGCTTAAGCCTCTGAAAGTGTAAGCAAAATAAATCTTTCTTGGCTTAAGTTGTTCTGTCAGGTATTTCGTCACAAAGATTTTTAAAAACAAAGTTGGAGCTGCAAAGATGATTCAGTGGTTGAGTGCACTTGCTGCTCTTCCAGAGAGCCATAGTTCAATTCCCAGCACCCGCATGAGGCAGCTCACAACCACCTGTAATACAGGGATCTGACATCCTCTTCTGGCCTCTACAGGCACCCACACACATGTGCACATACCCTCATGTGGACCCACACACATGAATAAAAATTAAAATTAATTCTTAAAAAATTATACAAAAACTTGATACTAGACAAGTAGCATCTTATGTGGTCAAACCTGATCAACCACATGGTTCTTAAGCCTTTGGAACTAGTTTCTATGAGAAACTTGGAAGATTTTGGAGAAATATTTATATATTTATATATATGACTATATGAAAGCCAACAGTGGTATAAGCAGAGCTTTATGGGCAATTGTGGGAGTTCAAAAGACGTAAATGCTGACAAAAAGACAAATGGCAGACTATGCACATAAAGTTCCACATGGGAAGGAGAGTTAAATTGTAAATGGACTAGAGTTGATCTATATTAAAGTCTGACAATGAATTTACACACATTATGTACATATCCTGACTTTGAGTGAGATTTAATTTTAAAGTAAGGGACTATTAATTTAGCAGAAGAAATTGTATTATTATTTTACTGAATTTTTGTGTATTTCATATAATAGTTCTTAACCAAATTTAGAACCCCCTCTCCTATCCATGCCCCCACATACACCCACACCAGACCTCATGCATTCTGTCATATATGTCCCATCTGGTCAAGCATTTGTACCAGATGACCTTCAGTGCAATTTTGTGTACTGGAGTCTAGTCAGCCTAACTAGAGATCTTAAGGAAGATCTACTCTCCCTCATCTAGCAGTAATCAGTTGCCAACAGTTTCCAGGCTAGGGCCTGACCACTGCCCATGTCCCTCCCTCCATGCTAGGCCCTTGTTTGACTGAGTCTGCATGTGTCTTATGCAGCATGCCACTGTTGCTGCAAGTTCACATAAGCAAGCTTCCAGTGGCCTGCAAGCTTCCAGTGGCCTGCAAGCTTCTATTTTCCTATGTTCATGAACCAACCCTGGCTCTTACAATCTTTCCACCCCTCTTCCACAACGGTCCCTGAGCCATGGGTGGGTGAGGTTTAATATAGGAGTCCTATCCAGAGACACACACACTAGCAGAAGAAACTTGAAGGTAGTAGCATCAAGGACATGGTATACTGCTTTTAAACAGGTTTACAGTGAGAATTTGGAGTAAAAAAAGAAGTGGAAGGACATGAAAATAAGAGCATCTAAAACTAAGGACAAGAAGAGTGTAGCTGTTGAAGAAATCATTACCATTAAAAGAAACCAAGTTGTAAATCAAAGTCACTGCTGGGAGGTGCAAGTGGCATCCAATCCCCTCCTCCCACCGACCTTACGACAACCTGAGGAAAAACTTCCCCAAACTCCGGTTTGAAGAATTTTAATGAGTTTATTGGACTTGTTAACTGAGCTGGGAGTGTGGGTTTACTTACAGACAAGCAGGTGCCCCCCCCCATTCACAGCTGTGTTCGAAAGTCCACACCCAGACATAAATTCGGTGGTTCCAAACAGCCTTACAAAATGGTGAGAGACCAGCCTCATGGTTTTCCCAGCTTTTATGCCCTTAGCCCCTTCCCTGCAAGCGACTATGGTCAACCGATTGGCTGAAAGAGGGAAAGACAGTGGCTTCTTTGCAGAGCGTGGGAAGGAGGCGGGTCCATGGCTTGTCATCACAGAGTCAGAGGAACATCCTCTGGGTCACACTCTCCACCCCTTCATCTGGTTCTCACAAAACTTTCCTCCCCCCTCTTCCACAAATATCCCTGAGCCTCAGAGGGGGTGGGGAGACCTTTCTCCCATTGTAATAGGGAACTGGACTCTTCAAGTCTCTGCATCTTCTGCTTTTCATGGGGTGATGGATTGATTTAGTGGCATTTCACCTACTATAAAAACATAAACAGCAAGAAGCAAGAACATGTAAACAGTAACTGAGTGTAAACACAAATGCTTAGATGGTACTTTAGAAGGCACATCACATCCATCTAACAACTATCACTGTAGTTGCAGTGGTTTCTCCACTGGGGCCTATAACCTCTCCTGCTACAGGGGGTTGGCCTGGTCTACAATACCAGATGTGTGTTCCATCCCTAGGAGTGGGCATTAGGTCCAATCGATAATTAGCTGGTCGTACATACACTAGACAAGCCACTATTGCATCAGCAGGAACATCTTGCTTTGCATCTTGATAGTGCACCATGTGAGATACTTCATTGAACAGGATAATGGGGGACAATTCTCCCCCAGCCATCTGCATAGCACCTTCTGGCACTATAAAACCACCATCCAGTGGCAGGGAGTTTCCAGCTTAGCCTGACCTTGCTTTCTCCCTCTCCCATGCTCACATCATGCAGTATCTTCAGCAATAGGGTCTTACCATCCACTTCAGGTGTACAACCAACATTATTGACAATCACCTTTATAGTTTTGGGGACCTCTGGGGTCCCTTTGTCCAACTGCTCATAGGGAGACAACCCATACCTGGTACTGGGATTTTCATTTAACAACCTTATGGCTTCTGGAACGGCCTTTTTACACCCCCGTAGGGTTCCTTCTGGACTTAAGGCTTTCAACTGTTCCTTTAGCAACCCATTTTTTTTGTTTGTTTGTTTTTGTTTTTGTTTTTGTTTTCCCTTTCAATTAATCCTGCTCCTGTAGGACTGTATGGAAGGTGGAAATACCATTGAACCTGATTATCCTCAGCCCAACCCTGCACATCTGTACCTGTGAAATGAGTTCCTCTGTCACTATCAATTTGCCTTGGGCACCTATACATGACACTGAGTTTGGTAAGCCCCTTAATAGTAGCTGTGCCCATTGCTCTCTTGCAAGGAAAGACCTGTGTAAAGCCTGTGGCAGTGTCCACACAAGTGAGAGCATATTTACACACCTCACTGACTGGCAGGGCCCTATATAATCTACTTTCCAGTCTCTCACAAGGGAAGCTGCCTTGTGCACGTGTCCCATCATGGCATCCATCCTCTGGGGCCATAACCGGGACCATGCCTCACAGGCTTGGACATCCTATTGGATGTCAGAATATATTACTGGAATGCCAGCTGCTTTGGCTATTCTCCATCCCATGTCAGCTCCTCTGTGTCCTGACTTGGTACGAATCCAGTGAGCTGCTTCTAGGGGAACCTGAGGGCAGACAGCTTCCTGATTCCTAGAGGGACTCACCAGGTGGTGGGCAGCCACATGCTAAACTACCAGGGGCACTAGCTCTTCCTGCATTTTATTATATATGTCCTTCCATATTTGTTGTCCCCATAGTGACTGTCCCATTACCTGCCAGTTTTCTTTCTCCCACTGAGCCATCCATAAGGTTAAGCCCTTGAACACAGCCCAACTGTCAGTACAAATTGTAACCAGCCAAGGCTCCCTCATTATTACCATCCATACAGCCCTCAATTTAGCCCATTGACTGCTTTCTCCTTCTCCCCTCTCTAACCATATAGTGTCAGTGTTCATCTGTATTGCCACTGCTACCCATTCTTGTCTGGCACCCCTGCTAGTGCCATCAGCCTGATCTCAGGGATCTTCCTTCTAGCACTCAGTCAGGTCTTGCTAGAGGGTCAACTATAGGAGGTGGAGGGAGAAGCTCTGTGCCTTGAAATGATACTGGTCCTAGTACTGCTTGCATGGCATTGATGATCAGGCTTGCTGACACCACCCCTCACTGTTGAAAATATGCATGCCATCTTTGCAACATTTGGTTTTGGGCCACCCCTGACAGGGGCTTGACTAACAGGCCCTCCACCCATCCTTTTACGGGATATGCTGTTTTTACAGTAATGGGGGTGGGGCCCGTAATGGATTCCACCTGTTGCAATGCTTTGTACATGGCCAGCAGTTGCTGTTCTAATACTGTGTACTAGGTCTCCACCACCCCTTTCCATGATTGGGACCAGAACCCAATTGGGATCATCTGTTGAGGCTGTTGTTGCCACAAGCCCCACCCATAACCTTCAGGGCTCCTGGTGACTTCCAAGAGGAAGGGATACTGAGGTATTGAGGCACACAGCTGCTTAGCTTGCCCAACCAGTACTCTGGCCTTCTCAAAAGCCTCATGGGCCTTTACATCCCAATCCCATGTAGTATCTCTTTTTATTAGATTATACAGGGGATGGGTAACCTGAGCAAGGTGAGGTATGAAAATTCACCAATACCCGAGAAGTCCCAAAAATACCTGTAACTGTTTAGCATTTATTGCTAGCTATGGGTTGTTGTAAGATTTTCTCAACCACCTCACTGGGTATCACACAAGTTCTACCTGACCATAAAACTCCTAAGAATTTTACTGCTGTACCAGACCCTTGTACCATCTGTGGGTTGATTTCCCATTCTCGCTCCTTCAGGTGCACTTGAATGATCCCCAAATGAGCTTCCAAATCTGTAAGGCACTCAGAAGTTAGCATTATGTCATCTATGTAGTGGAACCTCCTTTCAGAAGGAGGGCAGGGTAACAGGGCCAGGTCCCGGGCCACCATCCCATGACAAACCCTGGGGCTGTGGAGGTAACCTTGGGGAAGTACTCTGAAAACCCATTGTCGTCCATTCCACATGAATGAAAATTGATCTTGGAATCCAACAGCTAGGGGAATACTAAAGAATGCATTAGCAAGGTCCACCATAGCATGGAAGGACCCCATTTCCTGCACCAGCTGATCAGTTAGCAGTGCAACGTTAGGCACTGCTCCAGGAATGGGAGGCATCACCTTATTTAACTCCCAGTAATCTACAGTCATTCTCCAGGAGCCATCTGGCTTCCTGATAGGCCAAACAGGGCTATTGTTAAGACCTCCATCGGCATTTTGGACTATGGATTTTCCCTTTCTTTAAATTAAAAGTCGGACCCAAGGAGCATCTCCCACTACCTCTAGGTCACTTCCTTCTTCTTCACTCCTTGACTCTTCCCAGGGAGTTCAGGTTTTAGGATCCCAGGATGGGCCTTTTATTATCATTCTGATCTGAGCTTTCTTTCCCTTTCAACCTCCTAGATGTAAAAAATGGCATGCCAACACCTCTATCTCCTTTTCTTTCTTATCTAATTTACTGGCGAGGTCAAAGGCCAATACTGAAGAGGCCAGCCTCATATCCCTCTCCCATTCTAATTTCTCTCTAACACCTTCAGTTTCCCTTCTGGCTAAGGCCTCCACTTGGAACAGGTTTCTTATTATCAATACCAGCATCCAAGTGGCCACTGCAGCTGCTTTTTGTCATTTCTGTCCCTGGTGTGCTACTCCCAGAGATTGCAGAATCTGTTCGAGACCTTTTGCTGTTCTCAGGGCCTCTTCATACTCACGTGGTGGCCCCCACTAGTCAAGCAGGCGTGCCACCCCATACCATCCACAAGATGGCTGCCACCCTGGGATCTCTCCCATCGACCTCGACTGTTTAGAAGGCATCACCCTAGTTACATATCTCACTGTCCACTGCATTAATCATGCCACTGCAGCCACCCCCACAAAGCCTACAGGAATGGCCCACCAGGTTAACATTTCCTCAGCCCATACTCTCCCCTCACCCCACTTTACTTTGGTTGTTTTTCTCTTTCCCCATATCAGAGATAGCATCAACACTCTTCCAAAACTCATTCTCAGTTTTGTCATATCCTGCCAGGCTATGCCAACTGTAAGTCAAATTCACTGCTGGGAGGTGCACGTGGCATCCAATCCCCTCCTCCCACGGTCCTTGTGACAACCTGAGGAAAAAATTCTCCAAACCCTGGTTTGAAGAATTTTAATGAGTTTATTGGACTTGCTAACTGAGCTGGGAGTGTGGGTTTACTTACAGACAAGCAGGTGCTCCCCCCATTCATGGCTGTGTTCAAAAGTCCACACCCAGACATAAATTCAGTGGTTCCAGACAGCCTTACAAAATGGAGAGAGACCAGCCTCATGGTTTTCACAGCTTTTATACCCTTAGCCCCTCCCCTGCAAGCAGATATGGTCAACCAATTGGCTGAAAGAGGGAAGGGGAGTGGCTTCTTTGCAGAGCATGGGAAGGAGGAAGGTCCGTGGCTTGTCATCACAGGGTCAGAGGAACATCCTCTGGGTCACACAAGTTCTTTGTACCTTAACAATAGGAACGATGCCTTAAGAGAATGTGGGAATTAGCCAGATACTCTCCATCACAGGTATAAAGGTTTAAGTCTTTTGAAATACTTGGCTTTGATAAGAGAATGACACCCAGCACAAACAGGAACAGCTAGGGAAGTGATTTCCTTAGGTTCAGTCTCCCCAAACACTCCTAATACCGTTGCAGTCATGGTATAGGGTGCTCAAATATTGCTTGAGTTGGTGGCAGAGCATGGCATTATTGACTGTTGATTTTTTTAGGCACACAAAATGTAAGAGTTACAGGTTCATAGAGGATTCCACTTGGATTTCAAAAGAAGGTATGAAAGGTCAGAAAACAGGTTGCAATGTCTCCCTAGTGATGAGCCTCCTATAAGGGATCAGTGTCACCAAAGAGAAAAACAACCGAAACAGCAAAAACACCAACAAAACAAGATATAAAAATTCATTTAAAATCAGTTAAAGCCAAGTATTACATCACCAATGATCATAGAAAAGAAGGTGACAAAAATAGCATGAATTAAGCTAGAAAGTTCAACATTACTTAGAGTTAAAGGTGTGAAATGGATAACTAAAGGATAGGAGTAAAGAAGGGGGATAAAAAAGCTAGGTCAACAAAGAAAAGGAAAAGGATAAAAGACGAAGAATGCCAGGAGTACAAAAAGAGCTTCTTCACTCTTACCAGGTAGCCATGCAACCTGGTTCCTTACTTTTCCTCTTTAAACTTAGCTGTTTTGTTCAACTCTTCCTCCCTTTCTTTGGAAGAGTCTATCCTTTGTTACTGTTTGTGATGGTTAGTCTTGATTGCCAGTTTGACATGGTCTAGAATTGCCATGGAAACAGATTTTCTAGATTAGTTTATTTGAAATGGAAGACCCTCCTTAAATCTGGTTGGCACCATTCCGTGGGCTGGTGTCCAGACCTGAATGAAAAGGTGACAGTGAGCTGAGCAGCAACATTTGTGGCTCTCTGCTTCCAGGCTATGGACACATTGTGTCCAGCTGCCTCCTGCTTCTGTCATAGCATCTTCCCTGACAAGATGGACTGTATAAGCTAAAATAAACCCTTAGTTCTTTAAGTTGTTTTTTTCAGGTA
>NW_008347042.1:4698066-4700085 GCF_000622305.1 Nannospalax galili
AGTTCTAGGGGATCTGACACCCTCTTCTGACCTCTGCTGGCATTGCATGACATGGGTGTACCTACCTACAATGCAGGCAATACACTCATACACATAAAATAAAAATAATAAATTTTAAAAGAAAAAAAAAAGGTTATATTCCATTTCACCCCAGTCAGAATTGCTGTCATTAAGAAAATGATATGAGCATGGTGAGCATGCATAGAAAGAGGAACCGCTATATACATCTGGTAGAAATATAAATTAGCGTAGCCACTACTGAAATCAGTATGAAGGTTCCTCAAAACACTACAAAATAGGATTACCATATAATCCAGCTTTATCACTCCTGAGAATATACCATAAGAATCTAAGCTGGTATTCCATAGAGATACCTGTTCATCAATGTTTATTATGTTAGTGTTCACAATAGCCGAGATATGGAATCAGTCTAGACATTCAGCAACAGACCAAAGCATAATGAAATTGTGGTATATGTGCATAATGGAAAGAAGAATGAAATTATATCATTTTCAAGAGTATGGATGGAGGTGGGAGTTATGTTAAGTGAAATAAACCAAATTAAGAAAGAAAAATATCATGTTTTCTCTCATAAAAGAATCTAGATTTAATGTCTGTGTGACATAAAACATAGAAGTAGAAAGGAAGTATTTTGAGAGAGGCAGGAGGGAGGGAAAGTGAGAACAAAATAATGTAGAAAATGAAGAAACAAATATTGAATGGTTTCCTGTTTCTCTCATTCATTTACTCCAGATTTAAAAAATATACAAATTAGACCACCGGCTAACTCTCCCGGCCTGCTCTCCTGCCCTCAGGCCTCTCTTGGGGTAAGTCTATTGTGCAGCCCTCCGCACTTTAACTCCCCCAGCCGCGTTCACCCTTCCATCTCCCCCGCTGTTCTCTACTCCTAGTTTTGGCCCTGTGCCATTCCTAGTCTTGGGGCCCCAGACACCTGTGGAGCCAGTGCTGCTTCCTGATCCTTTTCACTTGGACCAGCTTGGTGCCTTCCTTGGGCCCCAGGAGCACTGCTTCTGGACCTGGCCTTGCCCTGACCTCTCTCTGCTTCCCTGGACCTGCACCACGGCCTAACTCTCCTGGCTTGCTCTCCTATCCTCAGGCCTCTTGGGGTGGGTCTATCACACAGCCCTCCGCACCTTGACTCCCCTGGGCTCATTTGCCCTTCTATCTCCCCCGCTGTTCTCTGCTCCTGGTTTGGGCCCTGTGCCATTCCTGGTCTTGGGTCCCCAGACACCTGGGGAACTGGTGCTGCTTCGATCCTTTTTGCCCAGGCCAGCTTGGTGCATTCCCGGGGCTCCAGGAGCACTGCTTCTGGACCTGACCCCACCCTCACCTCTCTCTGCTTCCCTGGACCTGCACCACCGGCTAAATGTCCTGGCTTGCTCTCCTATCCTCAGGCCTCTTGGGGTGGGACTATCGCAGAGCCCTCCATGCCTTGATTCCCCCTGCCTCATTCGCCCTTCCATCTCCCCCGATGTTCTCTGCTCCTGGTTTGGGCCCTGCGCCATTCCTGGTCTTGGGTCCCCAGACACCTGAGGGACCGGGCTATTCCCAGTCTTGGGTGCCCAGACACCTGGGGAACCAATACTGCTTCCTGATCCTTTTCACCCAGAAAAACTCAGTGCCCACAGAGCCCTCCACGCCGTGACTCCCATGGCCTCATTCACCCTTCCATCTCCCCCACTGTTCTCTACTCCTACTTTGGGCCCTGCGCTATTCCCAGTCTTGGGTGCCCAGACACCTGGGGAACCAATACTGCTTCCTGATCCTTTTCACCCAGAACAACTTAGGCCTTCCTTGGGCCACAGGAACACTGCTTCTAGACCTGGCCCTGCCCTCACCTCCCCCTACTTCCCTGGTCCTGCAACACCCGCCAGCCTCTTTCTGGGGCTGACAGCCTCTTTCTGGGGCTCCGAGGCTTACTTTTCCTCTCCCTGAGCCTTTGCATCCAGTAAAACCCAGCTACTCAATCCACTCCCTGGGAAATCTTGGGGCTTCTTC
>NW_008347042.1:4706736-4715139 GCF_000622305.1 Nannospalax galili
ACATGTCATAATTATACTCCTTATTTCATATTCCAAAATTTTTAAATTAATTTAAAAAATAAACAATGGCCATCCGTTTCTTACTAAGGCCACTTTAGGCTTCAACTTTGGCAAGAAGATTCATGAATTTGTATCAGAAGATTACTTACAGTATTTAACTACAGAGCAGCCCAAGATTCTTTCTTTAACGATTAAAACAAAACCATATCTCAATATAATATTATAATTAATTTAAAAAATAAACAATGGCCATCCATTTCTTACTAAGGCCACTTTAGGCTTCAACTTTGGCAAGAAGATTCATGAATTTGTATCAGAAGATTACTTACAGTATTTAACTACAGAGCAGAGCCCAAGATTCTTGCTTAACGTCTAACCAAGCCTTTATTAGCATGATCACACTGCCATAACAAAATACCAATGGCCTAAGTAGGTTAAATATCAGAAATTAACCTTCTCACAATTCTAGAACCTGGATGTTCCAGATCTAGGTGCCAGATAGTTGGGTCCCAAGGCAAATGTTCTCCTTGACTTGTAGACAGTGTTTTCTCACTAAGAGCATGAGGATGAATCTTTGACATCTACTGTCATGTGGGGGCAATATCATAACAAAGACCTTATACTAAATCTAAATCTAAAGGACTTCATCTAATAAACTAAATCACCTCCCACAGGCCTAGTCCTCAAAATCCCACCAATGTAACAAGGTGAAAGTCACTCCTGATAGGAAAACTAAAATTATTAAGGAAGGAAATATAAATTAATTGAGGGAGAAAAAACAGAGCAGCTAGCCTAAGAAAACAGCCCCTGCTTATCAGCCCCTGCTGGCTTAAGGAAATAAATCCTAGTTTACCTAGGAAACCAGTTCTCTTGTTTGCTTAAGAAAACAAGTGTATCATCTTTGCTTTGTATAAACATGCTTCCTCTTGGAATTCCAACTCATACCTCCCCCTTTTATGATCCATAGGTTGAAGACCCATGTGCATAGTCCTAGGCCACATAGGCCCTTGTACATGACTCCAGTCACATAGGCTGAAAGACTGTGATCCCTGATGTCCACCAATGCCAGAGTGGGTCTGATGATGCTAAATATAATGGAAGAGGACTTTGCCCATTCCTCGGGTTTTGGAGATTATTCCCCTGGGCCGGCTGCCAGCAGGATCAGGAATTAAAGCTGTGATTTTCCAATTTGTCTCCAGGTGCGTGATTTGCAATTGGAAGTTCCCTGTGTACATGTACTAATAATCCTTGTTATGGAAATCTGTTCTTGATGGAGAAACTGAGCAAAACTGCATAGAAGTCAAAGAGCTAAAGAATCCCTGAAACACAGATATTGAGATTTTTGACTTGGTTGCTAGGTTATTGGTCTAGAAACTTTCTTATTGATCAGTATAGCCTAACTGGCAAAAATAACTTACAGTAGTCCCTAGTGAATACATCATCATTGAGGAAAGATATCCTGTGGGAATGACTTCTTATAACAAAACTTTACAAACTGAACTTTTAATTGTCCTGTAAACAACTTTAATCATATCTTTTGAGAACATTTAGAACTATGTACTCCTAAGAAAAGCAATGTAATCAATCGTACAATGATTTGGAATCCTGATGTAATTAACTTTTACAAGCTAAACTAACTAAATGCATAACTTTAATCTTATAACATGCCCCCTATTTGTTACTCAGTTGTGCTTCTCACTTAGAACAATGTATGTGTGTGAGAGATATGTCAGTAATAAAAACATCAACGACATTGCAAACAACATCTCCCCAATAAATGTTGCAAGAGGGCATAGGTTGGTGATGTCTGACTATAACTTTGTTCGCTGTTCTGAATTAGGAGGATCAGAAAAACAACTGCTTCCTTTGTAAAACTGTTGCCAAACATTGATTGTGCCATGCATATCAATACATATATTTCCCTTTGTTAGGAAAGAATAGAGAAGGAAAAGAAAGGAAAGGAAAAAATAGAATACAACAGAACAAGATCCAGCCAACTCTTGGCCAAAGTGAATTTTTCATTAATGCAGCATCATTACAGTACCTGCTGTGATCAGCTGTCTCAAAGCCCTGGGCCAAGCTCATGGTGGAAGGGCTAATTGTCCCAGGTCAGTGACTATGCATAGACTTCCTTGCTAGATAAGCTCCCTGGTAGGTGCCTGTATATTGAATATTGTTAATGCAAAAGAACAACTCTAACTTCAAAAGGGATAAGAGATACCTTATTCCAGAGCCAAATATTCTGGTTACCCCAAATTCCATGTTCAACTATGGAAGCACTTTAATGAAGTTTTTAGAGTAACAGACAAAGAAAGCTATATATCAAGATGTTTCAAATACAGTGGTAGAAATATTAAGGTGCTGGTTACAGCAAAAGAGAAATCTCAGTTGTAGGCCTCAAGTAGTGACATTAAGCCTTTTGGTTGGTGCAAGCTAGGGCTTTGTTAAGTTAATATATTCCAAAAGGTTTTTCATCTGTTAGGCACAGGATGTTATTAAGTTAAAAACAAAGGTGGACAAGGAGTGACTATTCAGCACGCTCAAGATGACCCAAGATAGAGAAAAATTAGGCTCTGGTCCTGCAGCATTCCAAACTCTACACAATCGCTAAAGCTCTAATCAATTGATCAGCCTTTGCAGAAGGTTCAGTTTCAAGTTTTTCTGGCAACTTCGGTTAATAGTACTACACCTGTGAGTGTGTATGTGGGTTAGAGTGGAAACTGACAGCCCAAGTCTGGAGCATATATGTAAAGCATCACACTGAAGGTGTGAGATGATTTTCTCCTGCATTCTTGGCATCTGCCCCACTAATCATGGTTAAAGAATATTATTGCTCCCCCACTTCTCTTTGCTTCTCTTGGCTGCATAGCCCCATCTTCCTAGTGCCAGCATCTTTCCTGGTCCCCAGGAGCCCTCTGGGCCTGGCCCTGCCCCTACCTCCCTTTGCATCCCTGGGCTGCACAACCGCCGGCTTCCTGGTGCCAGTATATTTCCTGGGTAAGTCCTGGGTAACCCACCATGCCTTAACTCCCCCAGCCTCATTCACCCTCCCAGCTCCCCCACCTCATCTCCCTCCTGGCCTGGCTACCTGCCCATTTCTTATTTTGGCACCCCAAAACCCTGAGCTGACCTCTTGGCCCAGAGTCCCCACTGCTTCCTGATCCTTTGCATCCAGACCAACCCAGTTTCTCCCAGTAGTCCTCAGGAGCCCTCAGGGCCTCTTCCCCACCTCCCTTTGCATCCCTGGGTGGCACAGCCACCAGCTATCTGAACCAGCATCTTTCATGGGTCCTGCTCCCAGGCCACTCCAGCCCCCAAATTCCTGAGGGCAGCATCTTTCCTGGCAGGATCCAAACCTTAGTAAAAAGCCTGATAACATCTGATCCTCATGTGACTTGGGCCTTTGTGGGAACTCCTGAAAATGAAAGCAATTTAGCCACTCTGATATAAAATTAAAAGAGAGAATCTGAAGCCTAGACCAACCAGCTTTTGGTGCCCAACAAGTAAAACACAAAGGCACATAAAGTTTACAAAAAGAAGCATATCTAAATTCAACAAAGGAAGGCTTGAGTCTCACACAAGAATCAGAAACTACAAAAGAAATCCACATGTCAAAGTCACAGACAAAAAACAATAACATGAAAAACCAAAATAATATATCCCCACCAAGTACCAACCCCCTAGAGATAATGCAGGACACAGAACTTAAAAGAACAATTATAAACATGATTAAGGAATTCAATGGATTTAAAGAACATACAAAGAAAGAAATCAGTGAACTGAAAGAAGATAGGGATAAACTTCTGACTGAATTCAGAAGAGTCAGAAATATTGAAGAATACTAAGGCTTAAATGAAGAAGGAAGTGAAACACTCAGTAAGCTAATTAGAAATGACAGGAGAAAGCCTCACCAATAGGATGAATGAAATAAAAAACAGAATCTCAAAACTGGAAGATAAAATGGTCGAATAAGACCACTCAAGCAAAGATTATGAAAAAATTAAACACAAGAATGGAATACACAGGAATTGTGTGACACCAAAAAAGACCAAACTTATGAATCATAGGCATACAGGAGGAGAAGAATCTCAGGATAATGGTATGGACCAGATCTTCAACAGGATTGTAGAAGAAATTTTCCCAAAATTAAAGAAAGACATGCCCATACAAATACAAGAAGCATATAGAACACCAAATAGACAGGACCAGAAAAGAAACTCTCCATGGCACTTCATAATAAAAACACTAAACATACAGAACAAAGACAGAATAAAGAAAGCTGCAAAAGAAAAACAACAAGTCATATATAAAGGAAAACCCATCGGAATTACAGCTGACTTTTAATGTGAAGACAATGAAAGCCAGAAGAGCCTGGACCAAAGTATTCCCAGTTCTAAATGACAACAGATGCCAATCTAGATTATTTTACCCAGCCAAATGTCTATTATAGTTGAAGGGGAAAGAAAAATCTTCCATGACATAAATAGGCTTAAAGAATTCATGTCTACAAAACTAGCTGTCTCCCTATTGGCTAGTTCCTCCAATGGGCAGGGCCTGACACCTAGCATGGACTAAAAAGGGGCAGCTGGGGGCCATCTTGGGACGGAAGCCACAAGCTGCAGATAGAGCACGTGGTGTGGGGAATGCGCAGCCAGCTGCTCAGCAGCTGAAGGACAGAATGGAATGACTCTTGTGGACCTGGGGTGATTGCTGGCCATGGAGGTGTGAGCAAATGCTAGCGGTGACTATGGGCATAGCACAGTCTGATAAGGTGGGCTCTGAGTCATGGTGTGGAGCTAGGCACTGGGTACTCATTCCTATGTGAGTTAATAAACTCACATAAAATATATTATATGGTTTATCTGATCAGACAGGAGACCCAGAGGGAATTCGGGCCACACCAGGACTCCAGAGAGTGTTTGAAGCAATACAAAGAGCTGAAGAAAGGAATGACTATACCCAAAGAGTTATGGAAAGAAACTCAATGAACTATGCAAAAGAACAACTATATCAAGAAGGTGAACAGAAAAAACAAGTGACAGGATTCAATACACATCTTTCATTAATAACTGAATATCAATGGACTGAACTCCCCAGTCAAAAGACACAGACTAGTTGAATGGATTAATAAACAAAACCAATCTTTTTGTTTTCTGCAAGAAACTCATCTCACTTTCAAGGACAGGCACTACCTTAAGGTGAAAGGATGGAAAATAATTTACCAAGCGCATGGTACTAAGAAAAAAGCAGGCATTGCAATTCTAATATCTGATAAAATAGACTTTAAACTAAAACTAATCTGAAAAGATAGAGGGCTACTTCATTCTGATCAAAGGAACAATAAACCAAGAAGATATTACAATCATGAACATATATTCACCAAACTCTGGTGCACCCAACTTCATAACTGGTGCACCCAAATTCATAAAAGCAACACTACAGGACTTTAAGACACAGATTAACACAGGACTTCAATACCCCACTGTCTCCATTAGATAGGTCAACTGGATAAAGAATTAACAGAGAGACATCTGAAATAAATAATGCCATATATTAAATCGGCCTAACAGACATCTACCAAATATTCCACCCAAGCACCAAAGAGTATACTTTCTGTTCAGCACCCCATGGAACTTTCTCCAAAATCAACCATATACTGGGGCACAAAACAAACTTCAACAAATACAAAAAGATTGAAATACTTCCATGCATTCTATCAGACCACAATGCAATAAAGGTTAAAATCAAAACCAGAAAAAACCTTAGTAATTACATGGACACATGGAGATTAAACATCACACTCCTGAATGATGAATGGGTCAAAGGAGAAATTAAGAAAGAAATAAAAGTATTCCTGTAACTAAATGAAAAGGACAATACAACACAACAAAACCTCTGGGACACATTGAAAGCAGTCATTGGAGGGAGGTTTATAGCTCTAAGTGCCTACATTAAAAAAATCAGAAAGAACATAAATAAATGACTTAACGTTGTAACTCAAGACATTTGAAAAGCAAGAACAAATGAAACCCAAACCCATCAGACAAGAAGAAATAACAAAAATCAGAGTAGAGATTAATAAAATAGAAATAAATTATACGAAGAATCAAAAAATCCAAGAGCTGGTTCTGTGAAAAGATAAACAAGATTGACAGACTGCTAGCCCAGTTATTCAAAAGAAAGAAAGAACACCCCCAAATCAACAAAATCAGAAGTGAAAGGGGAAACATCACAACAGAGAGCAAAAAGTTCCAGAACATTATAAGGGAATACTTTAAAAACCTATGTGCTACTAAATTTGAAAATCTAAAAAAAAAATGGACAGGTATCTAAAAGCATGGGAACCACCAAAACTAAACCAAGAAGAGATCAACAGCTTAAACAGAATCATAACACATAAGGAAATTGAAACAGTAATACAAAACCTCCTGACTAAAAAAGCCCAGGACCAGATGGATTTACAGCAGAATTCTACCAGACATTTAAAGAATATTTACATCCAATACTAAATTTATGCAAAAAGATAGAAATGAAGGGAGAACTTCCAAATTTCTTCTATGACACCAGCATCACTCTAATACTAAAACAAGGTAAAGATACAACTAAAAAAAAATATAGACCCATATCCTTAATGAACATAGATGCAAAAATTCTCAACAAAATACTTGCAAATGGCATACAGACACACATCAAAAAGATCATCCACCATGATCAAGTCGGCCTTATTCCAGAGATACAGGGATGGTTCAATATACATGTCAATAAATGAAATAAATCATATAACTGGGCTCAAAGGCAGGAACCACGTGGTCATCTCAATAGATGCAGAGAAGGCCTTAGACAAAATTCAACATGCATTTAAATTCAAAGTCCTAGAGGGAATTAGACTGGAGGGAACATACCTCAACATAATTAAATCCATATACAACAAACCCAGAGACAACATCATTCTAAATGGAGAAAAATTGGAAGCATTCCACTGAAATCAGGAACCAGACAAGGCTGTCCACTATCTCCACTCCTCTGTAACATAATGCTTGAAACACTTGCAAGAGCAATAAGAAAAGAGAAATAAATTAAAGGAGTAACAATTGGCAAAGAAAAGATCAAATTATCCCTTTTTGCAAACTATATGATATCATATCTGAGAGATGCCAAAAATTCCACCAGAAAACTCCTAGAAATTATTAAGACATTCAGTAGTAGAGTAGCAGGTTACAAAATTAATCTATAAGTCTGTAACATTTCTATATACCAATAATAAGCAATCAGAGAAAGTGTACATGGAAACACTCCTTTTCACAATAGCTGTAAATATACATATATATTATATATATATGAATAAACCTGAGCAAAGACATTAAAGATCTCTACAATGAAATATTTAAATCTTTAAAGAGATTGAGGAAGACATCAGAAGATGGAAAGACCTCCCATGCTTATGGATTGGAAGAATTAATATTGTGGAAATGAGCATCCTACCAAAAGCCATTTGTAGATTCAACACAATGCCAATCAAAATCCCCATGAAATTTTCCACACAGTTGGACAAAAACATCCTAAGATTCATATGGCAGCACAAAAGACCTTGGATAGCCAAAGTGACTCTGAGCCCTAAGAGCAATATCGGGGGGATTACTATACAAGATTTTAAACTGTATTACAGAGCTATAGACATAAAAACAACATGGTACTGGCCCAAAAACGGATCCATAGATCAATGGAACAAAACTGAAGACCCAAATATGAGTACATGCAATTTCAGCTACCTGATATTTGACAAAGGGGCTAAGAACTTTCACTGGAGGAAAGACAGCATGTTCAGCAAATGGTGCTAGTAAAACTGAATCTCCACCTGTAGAAGAATGAAATTAAACCCCTATCTTTCACCTTTTGCAAAATTCAACTCCACGTGGATCAAAGACCTCAATGTGAGGCCTGAGACTTTGAAACTGTTAGAAGAAAACATTGGCAATAACCTACAAGATATAGGTGTAGGAAAGGATTTTCTAAACTGGACATCAATTGCTCAGGAAACAAGGTCAAGAATCAACAAATGGGACCTCATTAAACTAAATAGTTTCTCTAAATCAAAAGAAGCAAGCAAGAAAGTGAAGAGAAAACCCAAAGACTGGCAGAAAACCTTCACCAGCAATATGTCTGACAGAGGTTTAACATCCAGAATATATAAAGAACTCAAAAAACAAAGAATCAATGAAATGAAGTAACTCAATTAAAAGATGGGCTAAGGAGCTGAACAGAGATTTCTCAAAAGAAGAAGTAAATTTGGCTAAGAAGCATCTTAAACGATGTTCAACATCACTAGTAGTTGGGAAAATGCAAATTAAAACCACTTTAAGATTTCATCTTACCCCAGTCAGACTGGCTAAAATCAAGAGAACA
>NW_008347042.1:4715455-4724938 GCF_000622305.1 Nannospalax galili
TGCAGGTAAATGGATGGAACTAGAAACTGTTACACTAAGTGAAGTAACACAGAATTTTTTTTTAATTTTAAAAATTGAAGGAAAAAAAAAAAAAACGACATATGTTCACCCTCATATGTGGACCCTAGCACCAAATCCTGAAAAGTGTGTATGGATCCAGACATAACTGTAAGAACCAGGATAATGAAAAGGAATCAGGGAGATAAAGGAAGAGAAAGAATCTGAAAGAGAAGAATAGTAGGAAACAGGTGTTAAAAAGGGAGATATGGATAAAAATGTGGTTATTATAAGGGGAGCAGGAGGGAAGGTTATACAAGGAACCTAGGGAATAAAGGGAAAGAAGGAGCTTAAGAGAGTTAAGAGAGGTGGGATATTAGGAGAAGGGTATTATTAAGGGAGAAATGAGAAAAATGGGGGCACTTTAAATGGGGAAACCATGTTGGAATTGTTAGACAATGCAAGAGATACATAATGCCTATCTAGTTTTACAAAAGCCAAAGGGAACCATATTAATCAAACAACTTACTGACAAATTATACATACAACTAGCTCAAGGAATATAATACATATCTAGGCAAGGTTAATCTAAGAATGTTTGGCCTTTAGCCAAGCTTTATCTACAAATCACATGGTAATTAAAACTACCAGACTAGTGGAACTAACCTTCTTAGATGTCTAACAGCCATACTTTAAGGCCTATACTAATTTGGCCAGAAGGACGTAAAGCACAGTTTTGGTTCTTTGCCCTCCTAGGTCAATTAAGCTCCAGGAGACAATGAGCATCTCTCAATATGTCCTCTAACTGTGGTGAGTTACCTGTCCTCTTTACTAAGTTCCAGGGGGCTATGAACATCTCTCAAAATGAACTGAAACTATGGTGGGTCACCTGTCCTTTTGATCAAGGAGGCCATGGATACCCCACCAAATGGACTTGAACCAGTGTCCAGTCTACAAAGAGGAGGGTCAACAGAGAGGAAAAATTTCCTCCACACTTCCAAGAGAAGCCAGCCATGGTCAAGTAGGACCTTTGACTTATCTTCACATAGATGGAACTGGTAATGAAAAGTATCCAGGGGCTCTTCTCGAGGCCATGTGACCCCTGAGGAACAGATCCTCAAACAACCTTAAGAGTAAAAATAAATTGGTTTATCTGGGCCAACAGTATGGTCTTAAACACCCAAAAGGAAAGTATAACCAGAGATTAAAGGGATCAGTGTTAATTCTTTAAGAGTCCATGTATATAGCTAAAGGCTACATTAAAAAAAAAAAAACCAATGCCAGACAGGAATTACCTTCATTTGAGTTGTTGCCTAGGGTGTCCCAAGAGACTCCAGACAGTAATCTAGCATAGAAAAATGAACAGCAGACCACAGTCTTATCTAATGGAATACTGGCAACTGATTGCTGCTAGATGAGGAAGAACTGATCTTCCTAAAACAAGGAACTGTAGATAAGCTGACTAGATTCAGTGGAGGGACAAACACTGGGGACTGGCTGGGGGAGTCGACAACACAGTGGACAGTAACAGGGATGACATAGTATATGGGCTTCAGTGGTGGGGGAGGCTATGAGAGAGTGCCATTTGGGATGTGGGTATATAGATGAATAAAATTGTTTGGGATGTTCATTTGCTTCATGTAAATTAGTAGAGGTGAAAAACATTACCATTAAAATCTACCTGATGATTTTATATATCCATATTCAGGTGCCAAGGATCCAAGTGTAACTGGCTATGACCAGTAATAATCAGGTACACAGAGATTAGAGATGCATGTGCAAACATCTATATGTTAGTAGTATTAAAAATGAGTTTTTCCTGTATGAAACAGGATATTTTAAAATGAAATGGAGATCTTTTTAAAGGCTAAAACCTCATTCAATTTTATGTCTTATAGGGTTTATACTGAGTTAAATATTGTATAACTATATTAATTCAACTGTGAACCTAAAAATTTATGGCCACTTTTGAAAGAGACGCATCTCTTTGCTCTGGAAATTGTTATTGACTATGTTAATGTAATGAAATGCTTCTTCTAATAGTGTGGTTATTAAATAAATATTTTTTTGAAAAAGAATGCTATCAATGTTAGAAGCTTAGTATAATATTACCTCTGTTGGGTTTAATAGTATAGTGGGAAATCATTAGAAGATTGTTCTTAACCATGGATGACTGCTACTAGATCATGGTGATGACATGGCAACAGTAAAATGAATGACAGAAACTTGACTGAGTCAAGTCTATTAAATTTGAAATTCCCTTCATTTTAGTAGAATCATGAAGCAGTGATAGAAGCAAAATGTCTCAAGAGTTCAGAAGTGTGGCTGTCCCTTTGAATGCAGTCAAACCTAGAGAGTAATAAATATTTTTAATATGATAGGAGAAAACACTTTTGAATAAGATATTAGACTTTCTAATAATTTTGTGCATGACTACTCAAGCCAGTATCAATGTGAAAAATCAAATAAGGTTGGACATTAGCTCTTTAGGTGAGTGTTTGCCCAGTATGCACAAAAGCCCTGAGTTCAATCCCCAGAATGTCAACATTCATAAGTAGGTAGATAGGTTGGCAGGTGGATGAACAAATGAGATCGAAAAATAGATGATGATGATAGATATATGGATGATGATAGATAGATGATAGATGATGACAGATAGATAGATAGATAGATAGATAGATAGATAGATAGATAGATAGATGATAGATAGATAGAATAGATGATGGTGTATGGAAGAAAGAAACAAAGAAAGAATTCCTCTGAACCTCAAGCTGTGTAGTAGGCCATATCAATAACCTAAGATCTGTGCTGATGGCCATCTCCAGGGACTCCAAGGAAAAGCCTAACAATTCTAATGGTTTCCATAAAGATCAGAATCCATGTAGAGCTGGGCCTCTTGGGGCTTTGAACAAGAAAACTGTCATTTAGAATTTAGGATATTAATGAATAAATTCAAAACATTGTCAAAAGGAAAAATGATCCCTACATTTGTAAAAATTAAAGATTCTATACATTTCTCTTCTTGGTCCTGAAATCACTTAATATGCCCAACCCTTTACTGCATGTATTACAGTGTTATGATTAAATCAGGGTTTAATTATGCTCCCCAAACACCTTTGTTATACTAACAGCCCCTAATGAGACTATGAGTTGAATATATCAAGTTTAAAACCATTATGATGAATATGGAAGAAAAAGATCATCACTTATTATGTTAATGTGGTGATCTTCTAGACAGGAGCTTATGGCAGGACCAGCATTTATTATAAAACAAGGATTAGACCTTGATGTAAAGGCTTGTTCTTGCCATGCCCCAAGGTTACCAGGCAAATGCTACAGTGTTGCTGGACAAAGATAAAGGGGGGGAAAGTCAAGAGGGTTCATACTGTAGAGAGAGCTCCAAGTTTTTTGTTTCAAATCTTGGAATAAAATTACAAGGATTTCAGCTGCTTAAGGACAGTGAAATCTCAGCCAAATCGCTTGGCAACAGCTAGGCTGTGTGATAACTCAGTGAGTTCATTTTGTGACTTTATTGGCTCTCTCAGGAGAATACTGAGACTGAAGATTCTCTCAGGAGAATACTGAGACTGTGTAGATACCTTAATGCATTTCTGAAATAAAATGTGAACTGATTTTTTTTTCAAACAAATCATAGAGAGTTAATTCAAGTTTAGATCAGTCTTGCTTTGTGTGATTATGTTATGTGTGGTATCTATGCATTAGCAAAAAGATGAATTTAAGTTTTATTCTAATTTGTGTGTGTTATGCTTAAGTTTTATTCTACCTTGTGTGCGTTATGTTTCATGATCCCTATCTATTCACTTTGCTCAGGAAAACATTTTACTGTACACAAAAACAAAATTGAAAGCTTCTTACAAATAGAATATTGTGTTTCACTTGCTAGCTGCCCCTGGAGATTTGAGCTATAATGACTGTTCTTTTGACCACCCTGCCTATTAACTGGCAAGGCAATCTATGAGTTTATAAATATCTTTCCTTTATGAATCACTGCAAAGAAACATAAAGCTTTAACAGATGAGAATCTACATCACTTCTCTATAAGTAAATATTAGGCTCAGTGTTCTTACTACCATGGCCTGAGGTGGGCACACTGTGATTTGATCACATGTGCTCTCCACCGTGAAAGACTCTTGCCTTCCCTAGTTAATAACCACAGAAGCCCTCCAGATATCATGGGTGCTATGGTAACATGATCTTCTGAAGTAGAAAGTTCTACCCCAAGAAATAAGTCATCTTATTTGTACGTAACAACCTTATAGTGAACAAGATGCATCTCTAGAACTACATCCATAATGAACAATGCTTTTTAAAAATAGCTGACAGATCAATAGGGAATAAATTTAAAAGAATGAGATCACACTAACTGAAAAAAAGACAAAAGATAACAAAAACAATCACTGAAAAGATAAAAGGAAAGACTAAGCAAAAACAAAATGAACAAAAAAATAAAGTAAAAATAATAAGCTAAAAATGGATGAAATAGAAAGTAGATTATCTACCAAAATAAAACACCAGAAGGTTCCAAGCAAGATAAGGAATAATAATATTTCTGAAAAAAATTACAAGTGTTTTAATATATACAAAGAAATAAAAATTCTGAATTTCATTTAAAATAAAAATAGAAAATGCTTTTATGGGGCTGGAGAGGTGGTTCAGCAATTAAGAGCACTGACTGCTCTTGCAGAGGACTTGGATTTGGTTCCCAGCACCCACATGGCGGCTAACAACTATCTATTGCTCCAGTTCCAAGGGATCCAATGGCCTCTTCTGACCTCTGGGGGCATTGCATGACACAGGTGCGCTTCCATACATGTAGGCAATACACTCACACACATAAAATAAAAATAATAAATAAACTATTTTTATTTTTATTGAATTTTTGTATATTTCATACACAATATCTCAATAAATCTTAGTTGTCTTTATACCCCTTCCCCACTGGCACCCTCCCATATCCCCCCACTGGAATTCATACATTCTGTCACTTGTCTTAAGGCCTGTTGTATTAAGTTAGTGTCCACAGACATCCTTCAATGCAAGTTCATCTACTGAGGCCTAGTGAGCCTATCTAGAGTGTCTCAACTGAAGGACATCAACTCTTCCTCACCCAGCAGTAATCAGTTGCCAATATTTCTTCAGATAAGATTGGGGTCATCTTTCTATTCCCCAGTTCTATGCTGGGTTTTTGTCTGTTTGAGTTTGCATCAGTCCCGTATATGCTGACACCATTGCTGTTAGGTTCATATGAGCAGGGTCCCAGGACCCTGCAGGATTCTTATTTCCATATGGTCATGTACCTCCTCCCTGGCTCTTATAGTCTTTCTGCCTCCTCTCTCACAATGATCCCTGAGCCCTGGGTGGGTGAAGTTTAATATAAGAGTCCTGTCCAAGGACAAGCATTCTGGAGACTCTCAGTCTCTACACTTTGGCCTGTGACTTTTGTGTTCTTGGCCCTCTGTTTCATGAGGGAGCTTCATTAATGAGAATTGATATATTCATTATTGTCTTCTTTACCCCTTGTTTTATGTTCCGTAAGCCTTAGAAGTAGATGTTGCATTGTAGATGTGCCGCTTAGACTTGGGCAACTCACAGACAGTGTCTTTGTGTGACCAATGAAAACAACGAAGCTGTCACATCCCTAGACTTAGTTTCTTATGTGAAAAATATGTATCTTTATGTTTACAGACAAATATCCCAGTCACTATTCATCAAAGAAGTTTCTTTTGCAGCAAAGAGTAAAATATTTTTTTTTAAAGAAAATGTTTTTGTTAGAACACAGGCCTGTACCCTTTAAGTTAAATCCCACAGCCTGAAGAGATCAGGCCAGGCCTCCCTGCAGAGCTCTCTGAAAAAGAGAGCTTAGAAGCTGTCTGTGCTGTGGCCTAACAGCAGCCCCTTATTTATGGTTCTAACCAGTATCTGGCTTTCCACGCTCCTTGTCATATATATCAGGTTAAAGTAAATCATGTGATATGAAACTGCCTACCACTCCTAAAAGGTTATAAAATGCAACGTCTTTCCTTTGTTCTGGGAATTGGCCCAAGACTGCTCAGGGGAATCTGCTGGGGAAAAGGTTCTGAAAAGGCTCCTCTGCCCCATCTCTCTCTCTCATGGTAGATGGTTCTCTCTCTCTCTCTTTCTCTCTCTCTGCACAGTATATTGTTTCTATCTAATGATCTCCCTCACGTTTCAAGGCCGCATTGTGGCCTTGAGAACCTTTCAGTCTAATAAAACTCATTAAAGGAAATTAGGTGTCAGCATTCTTTCCAGACTGTCTTCTGTTACTATCTTTTATTATATAATGGTTTTAAATTTCCTTACAAATATACACAGATGCATTTATATTAAAATCTTAGTGATAGTTATCTACCATAAAAGACATGTTTTTACTCATAAGTCACTGTAAGTCTTGCCTGTGTTAAGATTCTGTGACACCTAGATAAAGTGATATATATTTACAATCCAACATTTATGAAGCTGAAGTAGGAGGATCATGAGTTCAAGGCCAGCCTGAGCTGCACAGTGAGACTACCTCAAAGCAAAACAACAATATTCAAAAAATGCTCTGTTTTGGCTTTTTGCCTGATAGTTTTCCTTAAAGTTTTATAATAAATTTTGCCTATGTAAAATGAACATGCCAATTATTAAATGCCAAACACCTGTACCTTCCTGACTCATTTGTTCTTTATGATAGGTGATTAATATTCATAAAGGGGGATAGATCACCTGACTACAAAATGACAAAATGAGGTCATATATTTTTCATGGTAGTACAAACATTATAAGGTAGAAATTACTAGTCACCTATCTCAAAAGAACCTTGCCATGAATCCACAGAGACCACCAAAACTTGGTCTATCTCCTTATTTTAAAGAATAGAATAAGTTTATTATGATAAGAATATAATTTAAGACACCAGTTTCCAAAAGTAAATATGACACCTGCCAATCCTCCTCTTTTCATTCCCTTCAAATTCTGAGTACTTTTAAATCGGTACTTATATTATCTCTCAGGTAGCATGTGTGAAGAGAGAAGTATAGATATGTCCATGATGAACATCCTTTAATGATTCCTGACTTAAAAGAGAGATATATAGCTGTGTGGTCATGAGTTAGTCCCCACGGCAACCCAAACTGTAGAAATTAAGAATCTTCTGCTTCTTATAGTCCTGATATCTCTAATTTTATTTTTTGAAATCATGGAATTGAGATGATAGAAAAGTACCCTTGTTTGTTTCTGCTATATCTTTATTTTAGATAACCTTGTTGTTTGAATTTTTAGGAGTGACAGTTTAAGAACTTTTATAGTATCTACAGTTTGCTAAACTGGGGTGTAATCTGTTCATGAGTTGTGGTACCTGCTTGTAATTGCAGCACTTGGGAGGCTGACATAAGACGATCTTCAGTTTAAAGACATCTGGATTACATAGTGAGATTTTGTCTCAAATAAAACTTACGATACAGTCACACTCACACACCTAAACATCGAATGTGCGTTTGCTAGGTATTTTGTTTTATCAATATTTTCACTGTAGGATCACAGAATTAGTAGAACTGAATTCAATAAGCTAAATGTATTGGTTGGATGATGTTTGATGTCAGGTAGTAGAATGCTGGAAATGGACCACCAAGTTGGAATGGGAGCTCAAAGGTCAGACCCATAGTCAAGAATTGGAAAGAATGCAGTTACCGCAGATTAAGATCACTCGGCATTTTGAGAGACCAGAAACATAAGAAATGAGACTACAAGAAGGAAGCAAACTAGAACCAGACAGGAAAGAACATCTTCACACTCACTTCCAGAATAAAAACTAGTTCCACAATGAAATTGTTCAAGACATACAAAAATTCATCTGAAAAACATTCATTGAAGTCATCTGTTGGATAGGTATGTCCTCTGAAAGAACTAACAATAGCTGGATGTCTGAACCCTAAGAGACGCCATAGAAAGGGAGGGAGACAGTCACCCCTCCCAGCCAATCAGTAAGCTTCAATTGCATGAAGAGGCGGGTCTAAGGACAGATACAAAAGAAGCCAGGGATGGGGAACTTAGCCATCTTGAGCTGGCGGGGCTGGTGGCCACGGATCTGGAAAGCTCAGCGGAGATGTAGGGGAAAAGTCCACAGTGCATGCCTTTGCAAGTAACCCCCTCCCTGACATCATAAACTCTGTAAGTAGAGATACATTGTTGATTTTGTCTGTCAGTTGGTCAGATTGGTCATAAGGGCAGTGTTGGGAGAGAAGGTCACAGCACACCTCACAGATGGCCTGGGAGCCAAGAGCACGTGCAGCACAGTCCTCCCAGAAGTAAATTTGACTTTACAGTTGGAGTAGTATGGCAGGATACATGGAATACAACAGAGTGAAGGAATTTCAGAGGAGCAATGATGATGTCTCTGATATGGAAAAAGACCGAAGCACATTGGGGGAGGGGAGAGTGTGGGCAATAGTCATGTGGATTATGAAATTGATAATAAGATAGGTAACTAAAATGAGGCCATCTAAGTGGACAAGTTTGATAGGGGAAAATCCCCAGGTAGCTGCCATCTTGTAAATGGCATAAAATAGCACAGCTGCTTAAGTGATGGGGGCTGTCACTGCACATGTATGAAAATTCTATAAGGACTGTGGAAGGTCTAGAAAAAATTTTACAAGCCATGGAAACAGAGCTGGGATCAAAAGTAAAAAAAAAAAAAAAAAAAAAAAAAAAAAAAAAAAAAATTTTAAAAACAAAGGAAAAAAACTGGGATCAAAAATAAAAAAAAAAAAAAAAAAAGCAGTCTCTGAAGCTGCCTGGCTACTTCTTTGCACAATAAAAGGCTTGTCTGTCAAGGCAGAAACAGTAGCCCATGGGGAGACTGAAAAGACTAGGAAGAAGTTAATGGTGAATTCAGTATGGGGCTCAGAACTTCACAAGTAAACTGCATGAGAAAGGGAACTGGAGATTTTTAACTTGCTTAAGGCTAGGGGACCCAAGAGGAAAGAGCCCAGATTATATCTTTAATACAAGCCTCATCTTGGAACCAGATGAGATCCATGGGAAAAGGCAGATAATAATGAGAAAGGGAACAACCTAGAAATAGAAATAGCTAAAGATGCCTATGGGGCACGCAGGGATCACGTGGCGCCGGCCCCCTGCACACACCTGGAGAGGCGGCGGGTCTGGCCACACACCACGTCGCTGTCCGCCGCTGAGGTGCTGAAGTTCTCACTCTAGCATGGCGCAAGTCCCCAGCGCACACCTGGAAAAGCGGCGGGGCCGCCGGTGCTTCTGCTCCGCGTTGCTGGCTCTCTGCTTCTCCGTTGCTTCTCTGCGTCCTCTGAGGCTTCTGCTACCGGGGCTTGCCCGGCCGAGTTCCGCCCTAATTTCACCCGTGTACTCTCTCTCTAAGTTCAGGACCCGTCAGCTGCTGGGTCACGAGGAGAGGTACGAGACGGCTAAAGCTAGGTTTCCGTGAGTCGATGA
>NW_008347042.1:4725023-4727038 GCF_000622305.1 Nannospalax galili
CCGTGTTACAGCTCTTTATTCAGTGACTCAGCTAGGCTCCAAGTCTCAGTGTTTCAGCTCCTAGCTCCTAGTGATCCAGCTCCAATATTGAGAGAAAACCAGAACATTTTATACCTTGGGAGTAGTGGTGAAAGCTTTAGCTGATAGGTACTTTTAGGATGCCCCATTTACATGTGGCAGTAAGCTCCTGCCAGGCTGCCAGACTGCCAGAAAAATCACACAGGAAAGGCTGGCAATTTCCAGAGCCGGAGGCCATGTTTCTGTGGTGGCTACTTCAAAAGACGAGTCAGGAAGATGCCAGGAAGGTACCCTGATGAAAAGGAGCCTTCTGCATATGAAACTGAGCCCATGGGCGGTCTGGACATGGAGAGACTACTACGTCACAACAGGGGTCCCCAACATCTCCTCCTCTTTGATTTAAATGTGAGGAAGTGCCATCGCCAGCCCTAAGGGTCAACTCATCTCATCTCGGGACAATCCAAAGTCTGATAATTGACCATGACCTGTTTCTGTGGTGATTTTAGCAAATGACAGTAATCTGTCAGCAAGGAAATCTTAAAAACAGTGATCAAGTATCAAAATAATACACAGTATCATCAGAGGGCAATTAGGAATAGGAGTCACGCAAAACAAGGGATTGCTAAGCCAATAGATTACAAAGTTTTTGAGAGTGTTAACGTTGGTTTCAATAACATTTGATTCATTTACAAAGAAACAGCATCTTTCCCAATATCATATACCCTTCCCATGTCCAGTAGTTATTAAGTCCAATGTTCTTTTGTTGTGCAGCATAACTTCTGGCGAGAGAGTTCATTTTTGTTGGAGAGATTCCAGAGGTTGCTAAGCCAATAGATTACAAAGTTTTTGAGAGTGTTAACGTTGGTTTCAATAACATTTGATTCATTTACAAAGAAATAGCATCTTTCCCAATATCATATACCCTTCCCATGTCCGGTAGTTATTAAGTCCAATGTTCTTTTGTTGTGCAGCATAACTTCTGGCGAGAGAGTTCATTTTTGTTGGAGAGATTCCAGGCTATCAGTCACGAATGTCACTGCTTGGTTCAGCTTGTCTCAGCCAAGGCAGGATCAGGTGCAGCTTATAGTAGCTGTAGCCATAGCAACGCCTCCAGCATCCAGTTCAAGTTCGATCTCTGTCAGCAGGGGGAAGAAGATCTTTTTCTGTTGGCAGCTCCTGGGATGCAATTATTATTAGTACACAAGAGGTGGACAAAGAGAAATTAACACAGTTTTGGGCCTTTCCTCGTACTATATGAAGAGAAGGGGTGATGCATGCTGTACTGGGGAAGCTTGCTGCTGAAAATGCAAATCAAATAATTAGTCAGTTGTTTGAATCCACTTAGATGAGAGTCAGTGAAATTCTTTTTTGTTCCTGGGTAGAGAAGGGTGGTAACTGGTACTGCTGTCAGTAGAAATCTATTGCTGGATGCACAAGAGAAGGCAACTAGACATTGGGGTAGGTGGTGAAGGGAAGAAAGTTAAACTTGTTCTAGGACATAGTTGATTTTATCTGGTCCTCTGTCTTTCCTATAGAATAATATTATGAGTTAGCACAGACTTGGCTGCAGGTGCAAACTGTTGAGAGACATGAAAGTCAGCTGTAGGGTACCCAGAGAATGCACCTGAGTAAAATTTTGTTATTACTCCAATACTCCAGTGATTGTCCCATGATTCTGATTTTTTTTTGAAAAATAAAATCTCTAGAACATGATATTAGGGAGAGTGGGGGCTGGCTGAAGCGTTGGTGTTAAGCAGGGTAAAGACAGCCATGAGGATGACAGAGAAGGAGGCTCTAGGAGGACATCTGCAGCGAGCAGTCTCCACTAGGTCATGGATCTCTTTCCACGTGATCCGGTGTGGCTTTGGGTGTCGTCTCCACCTCTTTCTTTTCTTTGTCTCTAACAGGGTCATGCAGGCCATCTTTTTCATGGGCGGGGAGGTGTCAGACATTTCTGGCTGGAACCCAGATAGGCTTTGGTTGATCCTGTGGGAAAA
>NW_008347042.1:4728020-4729394 GCF_000622305.1 Nannospalax galili
TGAATATATCACAGGTGGGTCATCAGGAGAGTCATATATAACTAATGCAGCTCCCTTTTTTCCTCCGTCTGTAAAGGCTGTAATAGTCTCTTTTATGGGCTTATGGCAGAAAAGCCGAGGTGGGAGCCAGCGAAATGCTGGAATAACTGACACCCATTTATCTTTGGGATAGTGATTATCAATTTGTCCTGGGAAGCCTATTAAGCTAATTGCAAAAGAGGAGTGATGCTTTAAGAGCCATTGTACATCTGATAATGAGAAGGGGATAATAAGAGTATCAGGCTCTTTTCCTATAATCTGTATAACTCTATCTCTCCCTCATCAGACCATGGACACAAGAGTGTCCACTTCTGTAAGAAAGTGAGGAGTGCCCCCTACTGGTGTGTGAAGCCATTCTAGTACTCCGTGTGGCTGATGAATTGCTCCTACCATGGTCGGGGAGGAATTAAATATTAAGAGTTGGACAGGTAGCTTGGGGTTATATCTGGCTAGTGATGCCTTTTGGAAGTGGCTATTAATTACTTGGAGAGCCCTTTTTGCATCTGGGTTTAGATACCGTCTGGAGGCTGGGTTTTTGTCTCCCTTTAAGAGATCAAAGAGTGGCTGTGATTGACTTGTGGGGATGGAAATCCATGGCCTTAGCCAATTAATATTACCTAGAAAACTTTGAAGTGAGTTAAGTGTGAGTGGATGGGGGACTTCTAGGACAGGTTTGAGGGGCCTAACACCAGTGGGTGTTATTTCAGTCCCTAGGAAAGTAATGGGGGGGACTGATTGTATTTTATTTGTTGCTATTACAAAACCTTTTGCCTCTAGGGTGATTATCATAGCATCTTTTAGGTCTTCTAGAGAGGAATCCTCATCTTGCCAGACTAAGAGGTCATCCATGTAATGAAAGATATTCAGGCCCTTTTTTAATAGGGGTGCTAGACCATTAGCAACAGCCTCCTGGCATATCTAAGGGCTATTTGCCATGCCTTGCCATTCATATCGATCAGCTGGACCAGAATTGTTAATTTTTGGAACTGAGAAGGCAAAATGTTGGCAACTATTTTTGTGCAAATGGATGGAGAAAAAGCAGTCGTTCATATCTAACACTAACAGGGGGGTATTAATAGGGATGGCAGAGACCATGGGTAGGCCTCTTTGGGGGGATCCCCATATTTTCATGGTTTTATTTATAGCTCTAAGGTCCTGCAACAGTCTCCATGTCCCTGTCTTCTTCTTTATTACAAAGACTGGGGTGTTCCATGGGCTCCTGGAGGGCCTAATGTGACCCAACTGTAGCTGTTCTTTCACAAGTTGCTGTAAAATGAGTAATTTCTCCCTGGGTAAAGGCCACTGTTCCACCCAGACTGGCTCTGTGGTGATCCA
>NW_008347042.1:4729789-4756532 GCF_000622305.1 Nannospalax galili
CTTTCCTCAATCTTAGGTGGGTTTTTTAAGCATTGCTGGATGGCTGCCATTATCGGGAAAAAGGAAAGAGGGAAATTATGCCTTTCTTGGATTTCTTTTTTACGAGCCAGATGCGCAAGAAAGTTCCAGACCTCTGGATCAGATATGTCTGCTGATAGGATCCAGGGTGCAAACTGATACACCTCATTCCAAAATTTTAAGCTTTCCTTTTGAGAGATCTTAAGCCCTCTAGATTTAAGCAGGGTCTTAAGGGAACGAATTTGGCGTTTTTTTCTGGCATGATGCTGAATTCCCCATTATGAAAGGAAGATGTTTTTACAGCAGTCGGACACTAGAGGTTTGAAGCGCCTTAGCAAGTTTCAAACCTCTAGATTTGCAGAAAAAAAAAAGCCGGTTTTAAATCTTTTGTTCTGGCCGTGAGCCACCGTGAATTCCCAGGTGCTTGGCAGGGGCTAGTTAATTTAAATTCTCACTTAACTGGTTTTAGCTGTGGCTTGAATGCCCTGGGGGCAGGGTAACAGAGCTGACTAGAGAAATCTGCCTGACTCCAAAGCTTACGTGGAGATCCCTGGAACTTTGGGGATTTTTCTAGCAGTGGGGGCTAGTTAATTTAAATTCTCATGTAACTGGTTTTAGCTATGGCTTGAATGCCCTGGGGGCCGGGTAACAGAGCTAACTAGAGAAATCTGCCTGACTCCAAAGCTTACGTGGAGATCCCTGGAACTTTGGGGATTTTTCTAGCAGTGTGGCCCGCAAGTTTGAGAGACTGGCGGCCATCCTAGTGACTCTTAAGTGGCCATTGCGTCACCAGATTTTTTATTAGAAAGATAAATAGAGGTCTTTGTCTACACCTGTGCAGGCAGTTGGAGTCCGTTAGGGGGTCAGAGAGACCTTTAGCTAACATCAGGGTGTAGCCCTGACCAGGAAGCCTCAGTTGTCTCTCTGTCCCTAGCGGTCCCACACGAAGACTTCAGACCGGAAACAAAAAGAGGAAATTAGAAGAGATTTTTATTGCCCTCCTGGTGGGGAGGGATACTCACGAATCCTGCCTTTCAGTGGGTGACAGCTCCTAGCTGGCACGAGGTTCAGAGGCTCTCACATTGGGTGCCAGGTATGGGGCGTGCAGGGATCTCATGGCGCCGGCCCCCTGCACACACCTGGAGAGGCGGCGGGTCTGGCCGCACACTGCATCGCTGTCCACCGCTGAGGTGCTGAAGGTCTTGCGCTAGCATGGCGCAAGTCCCCGGCGCACACCTGGAAAAGCGGCAGGCCCCGTGGGCTCTTCTGCTCCGCGTTGCTGGCTCTCTGCTTCTCCGTTGCTTCTCAGCGTCCTCTGAGGCTTCTGCTACCGGGGCTTGCCCAGCTGAGTTCCGCCCTAATTTCACCCGTGTACTCTCTCTCTAATTTCGGGACCCGTCACTGCCAGGTCACGAGGAGAGGTACGAGATGGCTAAAGCTAGGTTTCCGTGAGTCGATGACAGAAGGATATTGTCCCCAGGAGAGACTGGATCATAGGCAGTGAGACACAGGGCTCAGCTCAATCCCTGTTACAGCTCTTTATTCAGTGACTCAGCTCGGCTCCAAGTCTCAGTGTTTCAGCTCCTAGCTCCTAGTGATCCAGCTCCAATATTGAGAGAAAACCAGGACATTTTATACCATGGGGGTAGTGGTAAAAGCTTTAGCTGATAGGCACTTTGTGGGATACCCTATTTACATATGGAAGTGGGCTCCTGCCAGGCTGCTAGTCTGCCAGAAAAATCACACAGGAAACCTGGCATTTCCAGAGCCGGAGGTCATGTTTCTCTGGCGGCTACTTCAAAAGACAAGTCAGGAAGATGCCAGGAAGGTACCCTGATGAAAAGGAGTCTTCTGCATATGAAACCGAGCCCATGGGCTGTCCGGACATGGAGAGACTACTACTTCACAAACAAGGGTCCCCAACAGATGCCCCTCAAATTCAACCTTTAATATAAAGAGAAGAAAAAGTCATGTTTCAGTATACTTATGAAAGCCTTAACAATGGCCTGATACAAGGGCCTATAGCCAGCAGAATATACTCCACAATGGAGCTGTTGGAACTAGGGAAGACTTTCAAACAAGCAATGAAGGAGCTCTTAATCACATGGCTTGTGAGGATATGGGATATGGGAACAAATGATATTATTTTAAATGTTTCAGAAGCATCAAAACTGAGCTATGTAACCACCCATCCTTCCTTGAGACATAGGCTGGGTAACCTAGGCCAATACGGTGGGGGGAGGAGCAGTCCCTAATGGAATGGCTTGTGTAAGGCATTAAAGATACTTGGTCATCACCAATGGAGGTTCCCATGGATAGCAGGTATAAGGAAAGCAACATACGATACCCAGTTCAGTGAGCCTGATAGAACTGTGTTCACCAGAGATATAAAGGAAAGCTTAATTCAACGGGGGCCTCAAGAATGGTGCTCCTAGGGGTTAAACACACATCTGGTACTGTAGACCAGGCCAACCCCCTGTGGCAGGGGAGGTTACAGGTCCCAGTGGGAAAGCTGCTGAAAGTATTTTGTTAGGTGAACATGATACACCTGTTAAAATATCTTCTAAGTATTTGGATTTAAAACCATAGGTTAGATTACTATGACCATCAGTGTTTGTTTAGATGTTCTGGCTTCTTTTCATTTGTCTTTATAGTATGAGAGATAACACTGAGATGGATCAACAGTCACACCTTGGAAACAAATGATGAGAGGCCCAAGAGTTCAATATCTCACCACAATAAAAGAAAGATCATCCTGTACCTGTCACCCCATTCAAGTTTCAGGGACTCTTGCAGAAGAGGCTGGTGGAAAAGATTGTAAGAGCCAGAGGAAGGGATGGAGTGTTAGATAGGCATTTCCTCCAAAACAACTAACAACAGCTGGATGTCTGAACCCTAAGAGACTCCATAGAAAGGGAATGAGACAGTCACCCCTACCACCCAATTGCATGAGAGGGCAAGTCTAAGGACAGATGTGGAAGAAGCCAGGGAGTAGAGAGCTTAGCCATTTTGGCTGCAGATCTGGAAAGCTCAACCGAGATGTAAGGAAAAAAGCCCACGGATATGTGCCTTTGTAAGTAACCCCCTCCTGGACATCATAAACTCTGTAAAGAAACCCAAATACATTGTATTGGTTTTGTCGGTCAGTCACAAGGACTGTGTGGGGAGAGAAGGTCACAGCACACCTCAGAGAAGGCCTGGGAGCCGAGTGTATGCAGCACAGATCTCCCAGAAGTAAATTTGACTTTACACATCAGATTAGATGGTTATCCGAGGCCAGGTGAATATAGCCTCTCAGTTCCTGATCCTTCCACGAATCCCACAAGAGGTTCTGCCTCTTGTTTGAGGTAAGTTTCAACACCTGAAGTAGATAATGGGCGTGCATTAACCTACTTAAAATGTTTATATTTTTACAAGTTTCAACAGCATTTTTCCTTTTCAGGAATATTTGCTGAAAGATTACTTCTCACAAAAGTTTTCAGACATAACGTCTCACAGTCTCACCACTCAAAGTGTGGTAAATAATCAAATTCTATGAATTTTCATGAACATTGAGAGGAATTTCAAACAAATTTTCCCATAGGCAATTAAACACCTTTGGGAATGACAGCTCTGCATGGTTCTAAGAATGAAGTATGCATCTATTATTTTTTGTTGAGATTAAAAAAAAATAAGAACTGTTCTGCCTCAAAGCATTCTTGAAACAAAATTTAGATGAAATGCAAGAATATTTAAGTCACAATGTCATTGACTAACTGAAACTGACAATGTCCCTATATTCCTATAAAAGGGGGGGATGGTGCTGCAAATTGTAAAGTAATAGGACTGTGTAAAAAGAAAACTATCAATTATCCATCTCCAATTATAGTTTCTGTTGGTTATAATAATGACAAGAGCCTATTTTATAGGGAGATACACAGGTCACTCTGTCTTGTTCAACTTTACCTCTTTCTCTCTCTAAATCTATTCAGAAAGCAACCACTTGAACTGCCATATATTACACCCATGATAGGCCATGGTGCATCCTTTCTTGGCAGTAAATTCAACCTCCATTGTGAGCAGAGTGGAGCATCCAAGACAAACTGGTTATGAGCTCTCTATAACATATTATCCAACTTTCAAAATATCAAGAAATAAATTTTCTTCCTCATACAGTGTGCTGGATAGCTTTAGTGTCAACTTGACACAGCTGGGTTGAGGGAACCTCAATTAGGGAATTTCCTCCATAGGATTGGCCTGTGGCCATGTCTGTGAGGCATCTTCTTGATTGTTGACTGATGTGGGAGAGCCCAGCCCCCAGCCCACTGTCGGTGATGCCTCCCCTGGGCAGGTGGGCCTGTGTTGCATAAGAAAGCAGGCTGAGCAGGTGCCAGGGGAGTAAGTCAGTAAGCAGAGTTCCTCCATGGCCTGTGCTCCTGCTCCTGCCTCCAGGTTCCTGCCCTGAGTTCCTACCTTGGACTCCCTCATGAACTGTGACCTGGGAGATGTAAGCTGAATAAACCCTTTCCTCCCCAAGTTGGAAGTTGTCAGAGTGTTTTGTCACAGCAATGAAGAAACAAACTAGGACATACAGTAAAAGTCAACAACTGACACTGAATGAATTGTTTACTCTCCATAACAAAGCCAATCTAAATGTGTGCTGTACACTAGAAATTTCCTAGCAGTTATACTCATGTCATTGGTTGCCAGCTTAAGAGCTGATAAGGGAATTCAAGCAATATAGGTATAGATAATACTTAAACTCAAAGAGTAAAAAACTACCATATTAAAATAATCCCTCCTTCAAATTTAGGAAAACAGAAACAGATGGTGAAAGAGGGACCTTTAAAATAAAAGCCCCTCTGTGATATACAATAAATAACTTAGCTATTGCCCTAAAAATAAATAGAAATGTCTGCTTCTCAATGATATTTATCCAAGAAATAAAAGTATGTATTACTTCTTGGTTTTTAAAATAATTTTATTGATTTTTTGTGAATTTTATACAATACATTTTAATCATATTTAGTCCCCTTTCCCTATCTGCACCCCCCATAGTCTACCCACAGGATTTCAAGCATTTTGTCATATATGTTAAGGGCTATTGAGTCACGTTTGTGTACCCAGATGTCCCTCAGTGTGAGTTCATCAACTGGAGCCTATTCAGCCTGTCTAACATCACTCCCTTAAAAAATAACAACTCTCCTTTACCCAGCATTGATCAGCTGCCAATAATTTGTCACCTAAATTGTGATGTCCTGCCCATTTCCCAAGTTCTATGCTAGTTTTTGTCTGATTGAGTTTTCATGGTTCCTGTGCATTCTGTCACCATTGCAGCAAGTTCGTATGAGTTAAGTTCCCAGAAGCCTGTAAGACTCTGTATTGTTCTGGTCATGTACCTCCTCCCCTGGCTCTTACAATCTTTCTGCATCCTCTTCCACAATGGTCCCTGAGCCCTGGGTGAAATTTAATATAGGAGCCCTGTGTGGGAGTCCACACTTTGCAGTCTCTTATACTCTACACTTGGACCAGTTGTGGACTTTTGTGTTCATCATCCTTTGTTGCATGAGAGAGCTACACTGATGAGAGCTGAGAGATGCCTTGGTATTCACTCTACCCCTTTTATGTTCTGTGAGCTTTAGGTGTAGTGGTTTCATTATAGATGTGTCACTTAGGGTTAGGCATCTCACAGACACTTATCTTCTGTGAGTGACCAGTTGTGCAACTCTTTAATAGTCTCCATCTGTTGGGAAAAAGAAGGCTTCTTTGATTACTGGTGAATGGTGACTCTGGCATACTTTTCTGTAGTCTATAAATATAAGGATATTTAGCATATGCTAAGAAATTACATATGTCTAGGGATGTGATGGATTTAGGGATATCTCTACGATGTATGACCTTCTTTAGCCATGTTTATTTGTACATGTGTTTACAGTACAACATGAGTTCCCACCCACTGAGTGCCTTTAAGTTCAATTAAGTATTGTTGATTTTCCCCCAAGATAAAAGTGCCACTACTGCACCAATATAGTTTACTGTGCTGGCCATTGTTGTGGTTATTAGGCTTTAAAGCTGGGGCTGGACTATTAGCAGCCTCATCGTGTCCTCCAAAAGTATGTGAGCTAGTTCAGGTAAGAGGTTTCCAGGTCAGTTCCAGCTCCATTGCTCCATGTCCTGTCTTCAACAATAGAGCCCTACCTTCAAGTTCTTGGAGATAATCAAGGGCTGTGGTAATAGCCCGTATAATTTTTGGAGTCTCTTAGACTACCATAACCAACAACTCAAAGGGAGGCTTCTCCTATGTGGCACTGTGTTTCTTTCTGTGTTTCATCTCAGTGAAAGGTAAGTAATCATAGACTCAGTGAAGAAAAGTTAAACCAAGATGGAAATGAGCTAGCAGAAAAAATAATAGAGAAGGAAAAACACTCACTAAGCATAGCAAAATACAGAATAATTAAATTATTCACTGAAAGTTGTACAGAACAGAATTAAGGCTAAAAAAATTAGTAACAACCTAGAGAAAAATCTCTAAAGAAATGGTAGTGATGGTTTAAGAAAAACTCAATATATGAACTATCAGTGAAAAGAAATCAGAAGAGCAATCAACAAAGATCTACTAGAAAGAAAAAAATAGTACTAATGCCCTCAAGTACAAAAGAGATTGAAATCCTAAATGTTGATAGATGGCAAAAGTTTATCAAATTTTTGTTAATTTTTTGAAAAATTCATTTGTGTACAGTGCATTCTGATTATTTATAATCCTCAATCTCCTGCATTATCCATCCCACCCCATTAACCCTTCAACCCTACAAGTCCCCTTTCCAGCATTCATGACTTCTGTTGTTGCTGTTGTTCTGAGACCAACTGAGTTTTTAATTCCAATATGTTTTACCAAAAAGTCAAGCAAACAGAATATTTTTAGAAAAAATATCAAGCTTATCTCAATGACTCCAGAATAATACCATAACGGTCTTCAGCATTTGAAAAGAAAAGAGATATATATGATGACTATTTTATACCCAGAGAAGATAATATATCCAAATGACTTGAAATATATCATCCATGTATAGTTACCTGAAGAATTAAAAATTTTTTCTTCAGAGTTCTGAGAGAAAAATTAAAAAGCAAAAATGAGAAACTAGAGGCATTAAAGGATTATGTTGAACAATTTCAAATATTAATATTTATTGATAGTTGGTGGCTACTAGGGGAGAAACAGTCCATTTTCTTTAGTGCTGTGGTCCCTTGTAGGTTGACCATGGTCCAGTGAATGTCCCCACACCTGTGAATATATGGGCAGCACAAATTAGACCCAGTGAGTTATAAAAAGAAAAGAAAGGGGACTGGAGAGATGGCTCGGTGGTTAAGATCACTGGCTGTTCTTACAGAGGACCTGGGTTCAGTTCCTAGAAACCACATGGCAGCTAACAACCATCCTTAACTCCAGTTTCAGAGGAATTCCACTAGTTCTGACCTCCAAGGGAATAGAATGACACAGGTGCACTTGACATACATTCAGTCAATACACTGATACACATAAGATAAAAAATACAAAATAAAATATTGTCTAAGGAAACAGAAGCATGGCAAGCTGCTACCTCTGTAAAGAAGCTTGCCCAAGGAAGGAAGATGGAAAAAAAAAGAATCTATCTAGGAGAGTCTATGGAGGTGGAGGATGGATCTGGGGGGAGTTAGGAGAGTAGTGGGGAAGAATATGATCAAGAAACATTACATAAAATTCTCAAAGAATTGATAAAATATTACATAAAGCTAGGCATAGTGGTGTACGCTTTTAAAATTCCAGCAGTCAGAAGGCAGAGGCAGGCAAATCTCTGTAAGATGGAGTCCATCCTGATCTCCATAGTGAGTTCCAGGCAAACTGGGGCTACAGGGAGACCCTGCCTTAAAAAATATATAAAAATAAATAAAAATGTTAATACTGTTTACCAGTTGCATTATTAGGTTAAGACTAAAGAGTTAGAACAAAAAGTTCAAAATATAGTAGCTGAACCAGGATTACAGTTTTTCATCTCTCTCTTACTAGAGGTGGGAGGGCAGATCCCACTTAAGGACCCAGCTTCTAGCTGAGCACTTTACAATCTCTTAGAGTGCTGTTCTGGTGAGAGCAGGGTGGACAACCACACCCATGTTCTAGGATGTGGCCGCTGGGAACTGGGTGGGGAAAAGTAAGCAGTTTCCTTGTAGAAAATTGATTCTCAAGTACCTATAAGCAAACTTGAATGAACATGTGATCAATTAAACCTCAGGTTACATTTGCCTATATGTGGAGAAAAGGTCAATTTTAAAGAAAAAAGCTGGGAAGATGACAGGCACTGAAGTTCATTCAGTTAGACACTGTCATGGCACATGTGATTAAAAGCTTAAGAAAAATCAGGAGCTGGGGGAGATGACTCAATGAGTAAGAATGCTTACTGTGAAATCACAAAGATCTGAGTTCCAATTCCCAGCACCCAAGTAAAAAGCCAGGCACATCTATAAAGTGCACACCTATAAAGCCTGTGCTGGAGAAGGGAGGTAAGACTGCAAGGGTGCTGGGACTTGCTGGCTGCAAGCTTAGCCCTGAGGTCAGTGAGAGACCATGGCTCAAGGGAATAAGGAGAAAAGTGAGAGCAGGATGTCCAACGTTGGCCTCTGGTTTCTACATGTGTACACCCATGCATGTACTCAAAACAAAAAAGTTGAAATCTGTAACCAAGTAAAATGGCCAGTGCATATGTAACTCTAAATTATATTAGGAGATCAATATAAAGTGATGCAAAGGAAAATAAGCCAAATTATTTTATGTAGCATTTGAAAATTCTTCTTCTTTAATCTATTTAATTAGGTGAAATTTAGTTTCAAGCATTCATAAATTAAATGAACCTCTATTCGAAGTTAAAACAAGATTTTATCTTTAAATTAATAAAAATAAATGGGAAAAAACAGTTACAAATATTTAAAATGAAAAGGGAAGATAATAGAAATAAAATTACCCACAAGAATGTCAACAAAATTAATGACTTCACCTAAAATTAAATCTAACAATATTCAACTTCAAACTAACTCTTTTTAAAACTCTATTTTATTTTTTGAAAATTTCACACACAAGTATTGTAGTTGCATTATTTCCATCCATTCCATGCCCCTCCCACTCTCTCTCAATTCCCTGTCCTCTTCTTTGCTAACACATATATACATACGTATGCACTGAGTTCATTTATTAATGCTCATATGTACCTGTTGTTTAGGACTGTTTACTTGGAATCTCCTCTCAGGGAGCTAGAGAGAGAAATGATTTTCCCTTTTTCAACATCCATTGATTACCTGGAGCCTTCATCTTGAGGTGGGACCTGTGAAATTGCCCCATTCACCTTGGCATGTCAACTAGTTTTGTTATTAGGTATATCTTGTTAGACTACCATACTCTAGCAATCTCATTAGTGTAGCTTCCCAATCATGTCTAAAATGCACTAACTAGCAGCAGGTGTCTTGTCCATCTGGCTCTTACAATCTTTTTGCCCCCTTCTCCACAATGTTCCCTGACCCTTCATATAGAGGTTGCATTGTAGATGTGTTACTTAGGGCTGAGCACCTCATAGTCACTTCCTCTCTCTCCATTTTGACTGATTGTGAAACTTTGTAATAGTCCCCATCTATTGCAAAAAGAAGCTTCTTTGATGAGTGGTGAGAGGTGCACTTATCTGTAAATAAAAGGATACATGTTTAGAATATAGAATATATAGTAAGAAATCACTTTGGTCTAGGAAAGTGACAGAAGTAGGTTCTTCTCTAGGAACTAGGCCCTCTTTAGCTATGTGTATTTGGCTATGGTTACAGTATCATGTATGAATTCTCTCCCATTGAGCAATCCTTAAGTTCAATTATACAGCTGTTGATTACCCTCAAGACAAAAGTGTGTTACACCAATACAGATAATTTTCTGGGCTTGTCAGTGTTGTGGCTTTATAACTGGCTAGGACCATGGATTGGGTTTTCACCCCTTGGCAGCTTGCATGGTATCTTTGGATACTATAAGAGCTGAGAACCAGTATTCAGGGAGGAGATTCCAGGTTAGTTCTAGCGCTAGTGCTCTAAGTCCTGTGTCTGAAGTACGTTGTGTCTCCAAAATAGGATACTTCAAGTTCTGGGAGGCAATCAAGAACTGTGCCAATGGCCTGTGTTATTGGAGGGGTGTCTCTTGGACTATTCTGACCAACATCTTGAGGGAGGTTTCCCTAGTCTGGCACTGTGATTTTTGTTATACAATCTTTAGCTTTACACACGTACCCTTGTTGTGCCCAGTTCACGAGACCCCAGCGACCACCAAGGAGCTGACCGATGCAAATACATAAGAGTTCTTTTATTGTTGAAAGCTTAAGCTTGGGTCCACTCTGTCACCGACTCAGCAGATCTCAGATATGAGACCCCTTGCTTTGGGAGACAGAGGTTTTTATAAGTTTATTTCAGCAAGTTCAGCAAGTAGGGGAGTAGAGGGTCTTCTGATTGGTTGCAGCTCCATGCCAAACCATAAACTGTTGGCTTCAGGAAATTTGAAAAGATATCTGGACTTTTAGTACTTTCCTGTCCCTGGTTAATTGACTTTTGGCGGGAGAGTTGTTCTCTATCCGTTCCAAGTATTATGGTTTTTCTTTGAACAGGGCCCAGGGCTGGGTCAGTCCTATGGAGGTTTTATCCAAGATGGAGTCACTCAGGTCTCTCACCCTCACATGTATATTATATATGTATATAATATATTTTTCAGTAGGCTTGTCAAATACTACATTTTCCCTTTGGTTTTTCATACCACCTAAATATTATTTATTTCTCTTTCTCTGTCTCTTTCCCTGCATAGCCCTCTTACTCCATTCTCAGTTAAGTACCCCCCATTTTCCCATTTCCCCTTGATCACCCATCTCTACTGCCCCCGATCTTGAACTCCTTCTTCCCCAACTCCATGGATCCTTTCCATTTTTCTGGCTCCTGCAGTTAACAACAGTACATATTCTCACATGTAAGTATTAGAACTAGGATCTACAAATGAGAAAGAAGTTTGATGCTTGTTTATCTGAGTCTAGATTATCTCAGTATAACAATTTCTAGTTCCAAACATTTACCTACAAATTTCATGACTTCATTTTTCCTTACTGCTGAATAGAACTGATGAATGGATAAAGAAATGTGGTACATTTACACAATGGAGTTCTAGTGAAATTAACATAACATAAAGACATCAAAATGCCAACAATGAAAAGGTGTACAAAGACCAAAGCAAGGCAAATAGTGATATTAATTTCACATGTCAAAAGATAGTCACTTATACTAATAAGCATTTGGACCACAATGAAGCTAGAACAGTCACGAACTTCTCTCCTGGAAGGCAAGTCTGATTTTTTTTTTTTTTTTTTTTTTTGTTTTTTTTTTTTTGGCAAAAGGATCTCCCTGTAGCCCAGACTGAACTTATTATGTAGACCAGTGGCCTTGAACTCACAGAGGATCCGCCTGCCTCTGCCTCCCAAGTGCTGGGATTAAAGGCGTATGCCACCACACCCAGCACAAGTCTGATTTTTTTTTAATTTTTGTTAATGAGAATATGAGACAACTCTATTTTACAGAACAAATCCCCATAATGATTTGAATTGTACAGCTAATAAGATTGTTTATCATATGAAATAATCTTCATTCTATAGTTGTTATTTACATATGATTAGCATGTAGTAGTTCATAAAGACAACCTCAGTAAATGCTAAAAAATGACATGGTGTATTTTACAATTCACATTATGTGACTGCAAACTAAAATAGAAAATTAACAGCACAAAGTTTAAACCGAGACCCTTGGAAATTAAAAGGGGAAAAGCCTTACTAAGTAACTATAGCATGAACAGAAAAAATTAAAGTCATTATTTTTTAATTAAACACTGGTTGTTAAATAAAAGCAAAAGCAAATGAACTCACAGTACAAATCAAAGCAGCAGAAAAGTCCTAGAAAAATTCAGTGAGTTAAAAACCTTCACTCTATTCCATAATTTCCTCAAGAAATATTTTGACTAAGTTCTATTATGCTGAAGGCATTGGAAATATAGAAAATTTATGCTTTAGCAAGCAAATAAATACATAAATATTAAATGTGTTAACAATAATTATGTAACGGTGTTTAAAACAGCGATCCACTCTGTAAAGAAAACTCTAGTATGATAAGGAATTGGATACTGAACCAGGGTAGGAAGAAGTTGTTACTTTAGATTAGAAAATGTTTACTGAAGGTTTATATGAACAGGTAACATTTGAAAATAAATTTGAAAACAAAATCTGCAAAAAAAGAAGCTAGGCAAATGTCTAGATGACTTTGACTAAGACACACAAATTGGTAAATGATAAAAACTGAAAACCAATTCTTAAAAAAAGTTTTAGACATACATGCCTTTTAATATTACCAGCAAAGAAAGTAACAGAGAGAGAGAGAGAGAGAGAGAGAGAGAGAGAGAGAGAAACAAGAGAAATGTAACATAAGGGAGGGATTTTTAAGATTTAGTTTATTTTTAATTATGTGTATGAGTGTATGTGGGGGGGTACATATGAGTACAGGTGCCCATAGAGGGCAGAAGAGGACATTGGATACCCTGGAGCTGGAGTTACAGGCAGTAACTACCCAATGTGGTGCCCAATGTGGTGCTGAGAGCCAAATTCCTATCTCCTGAAAGAGCAGCAAGCATTCTTAACAGCTGAGCCGTCTTTCCAATCCCATAAAAGATTTTTTTTTTAATGAATGTATATATGTCATAGCAGATCTCTGTTTTTTGCTCAGGTTAGAATGTGAGGTGTTCATAAACTTCCAAAATGATACATGTTGAAATATTAGCTCCCCTAGATCACACTCTCTAAGAAGTAATCTGATCGGCAGCTCATCCCAACCCAGCATTTAGCTGCCCTTTCAACTTGTGATAAAGTCTCTTCTCATTTAATTGTCATTTTCTCAAAGAACTCCATTTCATCACTTATAGTTACAGCTGACAAGCAGAAAACACTCCACAATGAGATAAAAGTGCTGGGCTCAGACCCAGGCTTTCTCAGTTCAAATTCTTATCTCAGCAAAATTTCAGGTACCTATATCATTACTATTAGGGGCCAATTGTGAAGAGATGAAATCAAAAATTAAATCTACTAAATAATTATATAGCATGACTATGAATGAAAAATACTGATAATATGTCATTTTTTAAAAATTAAGAAACAGGAATTTTAGGAAATAAGAGTTTTACAGTGCATTTTTCTGTAGTCTGAGAATTTTGGATAATTGTTCTAAGGAATTCCACTTTAAAGAAAAAAAGCAAAGAACTGCCAAATATCCACTCTGGGGCTTATTAAATGAAACAAAAATCAGACCTGGTCTCTTCACCCCTCTCACTCATCTCCTCTTATTTAATAATAATAAAAAAAAAAAACCTCAATGATGAAGGTGATGTGCTAGAGAGGTGACCTGAGATGCAAGCTGACAGCTGGAAAAGGAGCACACTGTGGTTTCCTCCTCTATTTCCCCACTTCAGTCTAATGGAAAAGTGTCTGCATGATAACCGGTCACACAGGTCAGGTCAGAGGCACCTGAAAGCGCAGAAGCTCGGCATCCACTTCTCCATTCAAATGATTTGTATGGAGCAGGTGGACCTCGGTTCTGCCATGTGAGAAGAACCCTGTGTCAAGGAGGCTCTTGGGAGGACCCAGCTTGTATTCCCCACAGATGACTGGAAGCCTTGGTAAGAGCAGGACAAGAAGAGAGAGCAGCTGCAGGATGCCTTCATTCCAACTATTCGAAGTTGATGCTGTAGCCTTAAAGGTGTTCTGCAATGGAGCAGCCCAGGAACCCACTATAAAAATGTCAGATGTGCTGCCCAGATGGCAGAGAAGTTCTTGCAGTGCTCCAAAGCACTAACCCCAGCAGCCTAGTCTATAACAACATCCATCAATGGTAACAATAGCTAAGATGTAAGACTTTTGTCACTCTCTTCTGATTCCCTGCTTCGCATCCCAACCATGGGAGAGCAAAGAGCAGTAGGTAGAAGGGCAAAAGAGGAAACGACTGAAAGGGATGCAGTCAAATAACTGAACTTCTATTGGCTCTTGCGTTTAGTCTCCAGACATGAGCTTCCCTAAGATTAGACCGTGGATAGCAGGCAGAAGAAAAAAAGTTTAAGTCTGATACAGAATTAGATGAAATAGCAAATAAATGCTTTAATACAGAATTTGTGTTAATCAGCTTTCCAACACTATAGCTAAATACCTGAGCCAATATGCTTATAAGAATAAAAGGTTTGTTTTGGTTCATAGTTTCAGAAGATTAGTTCCATGGTTATTTGACACCACTTGTTTTTGTGCCAGTGGTGAGGCAGCATACGATAGCAGTAGCTCATGGTGGAGCAAATGTCTTTCACCTCATGGCTGGGGCACAAAAGACAAAGAAGAAACAAGAGACAAGTATCCCATAGGCCCCTTTGAAATCATGACTGCTGTGAAGGTTAGGTTTCATTGTCAACTGGACTGGGTTTATAATTACCTAACATGCAGAAATCCTAGCATGTACACCTCTGAACATGTCTGTCAGGATGGTTCTAGAGAGATTTAACTGAGAAGGGAAGGTAGACACTGACTGTGGCCAGTACTACCTCATGGACCACATCTTAGACTGACTAAAACTGGGACAAAGAGGAAGCCAGATGTTGCCTATTTGCTTCCTGACTGCAGATGCAATGTGCCAGCTGCCTCAGGCTGCTGCCATCACAGCCAGGGCCACCACACATTCAACACCATTGTTAGATTTAGGAGGGCAGATAAAGGAAGGAGTTTAGAGTTTAGAAATAAGAGTCAGAGTCAGACCTGCAACAGGCAAGGAATGTGCTCCCTGGATTCATGAAGCCCAGCAAAGGGCTGATAAAAGCTATTCTTCAAGGAATGATTATCTGCACTCTGAACAGAGAGCAGACTGGTCTTCTAGAGGAACTCTGCTGCACAGCTGCAAGAGTTAAATCCGTGCCAGGGTCTGGTGTTCTTGAGGGTCTCTTTTCTGAAGATTATTTGCTCAGGCAGACAGGGGAGTTATCTATATCCCTAAAGGAGACAGGTGGGTTCCACAGTCTCTCTCAGTCCAGGGAGGCCAGTTGATAAGGCTTGTACAAGACCAGACTTGAGCAAGGCCAGGCTGCCAATTTAAGGCCAGTTAGCCACTCTAAGGAATTTATTTCTTTAGGGCCTCCTCTAAGGAAGCTTATGGCTCTCCTGAAATTCATATATTCTATTAACCATGATGGACTGTACCCTGTAACTGGAAGTCAGACAGACCATTCTTCCAGTTGCTTTTGTCAGGTATTCTGTCATAGCACCAGCAAAAGTATCAGCGTGTCCCCACCCTCAGTGACTTGCAATCTAATACACTAGCATTGTTAAAGTTCCTCCAACTAGTTCCCATCTCTTAAAGTTCTCATCACCTCCCAACAGAAGCAATTTGGGAACCAACCTGCATATTCACTTTTGGAGACTGCAAAGAACATCGAAAAGAGTCTGGGTTTTGCTCACAGCCAATAGACCGTCCATATAGCACAGATACACCAGAAGGAGCAAGGTACCACACTTTTCAGAGAAGACATTGTGTGCCCAAGGAACTCTACACATGGAAAGAAGGCCCCAGGAATTCACAGATATCTGTTTGGACTGAAACATCAAATTGTTCTCCCATAAAGGTCAATCTGTGAACAATGGTAGAAGTGACTGCATTTCTACTATTCAAGTAACAACTTAAAAAGTCAAGAATGGGGCTGGAGGATGGCTCAGTGGTTAAGAGCACTGGCTGCTCTCTCAGAGGACCCAGGTTCAGTTCCTAGCTCCTACATGGCAGCTAACAATCATCCATAATGCCAGTTACAGGGATCCAACCCTCTCTCTTGACCTCCACGGGCATTGCACAACATGGGTACACTTACATACATTCAGGCAATACACTCATACATATAAAATAAAAATAATAAATAAAAAATATTTTTTTCTGTCTTTTTGAGACAGGGTCTCCCTGCAGCTCCACCTGTCCTGGAACTCATTATGTAGACCAGTTAAGGTCAAGGACATGGTTTTCCCTCAAAGAGTTCATGTGTTGGAAGTTTGGTCCCCGATGTAGTGATGTGGAAGATGCTAGAAGAATTCCTCTTAACTGTGCTGCACTCAATTAGGAGGAAAGACTATGGCAAGTGAGGACCACAGATTTCCTTCCTGGGTCTGATGCTCCTGCACTAGCACTAATTTGCAGTATATAAGCTACTTAACTGCTTTCTGAATTTCTCCTGCATTGGTGTGTGTATTACTGTTGAGTCAGGGCCTAGGTGGCGAAAACAGTCTGAGGCTTCGTTCTCTACCATGCTACTGATGTCACTGAAACTTTCTTAATTTTTTTTTTATTTTTATACGTATGAGTATACATGTATGTAGGTACACCTCTGTTGTGCAGTACCCACAGAGGACAATAGAGGGTGTCAGATTTCCTGGAACTGGAGTTATAGACAGTTGTTAGCTGCCATGTGGGTGTTGCAATTCAAACCCCTGAGCTCTCCAAGAGCAGCCAGTGCTCTTAATCACTGAGTCATCTCTCCAGCCCCTCTGAAACTTACTTTTAATTACAAGTCTAGGAAGGCTTACATTTGCTGAATGCCTTTGGAAAAGTACTGTTATGTGTTTGTTTTGGTTAAGACCCTGCTAAATAAAGATTGAAAAGTAGCTAGCTTTGCTGCTTAAATTTCCCTGATCCATGAGGGAAACCAGAATAACAGTGAAATTTTTGTTGACTTTTTAATTTGCATGACCCTTTTAACATGGATTAAGACTTTATTTCCTGAATCTCTTTGTGAGAGTAAATATGAACATTTAAATAAGTATAGCAAAGGTCAATTTTTATATCACAAAATTTCATTATATAGATATATGGGTTATATATAACATGCATTTATATACACACATATTTGCATTCATATTAATGTATACTTGCTAAATAATAAAACATCTCTTTACCATTGAAAATAGCCAAAATAGAAAACTAAAAGGTAGATGTTATCCTATAAGCTGGTCAGGGGACATACACCTGTAACTCCAGCCCTCAGAAGAAGGAAGCAGGAGGATCATGAGTTTGAGACCAACCTGACCTATATGAAGATACTCTGTCCAAAGCGATAACATTTTTTGTGAATATTATCTTTTTAGATAATTTAAAGTCTTTGAATGTGGTAAAAGTGTTGCCTTTGTTTGACATGCTGGGAAAAGACTGATACGTTATCATCTAGATGTCACAATTCTCACATTTCAAGGGTCCGAGACTATTGTTTGATACCTTCTAAAAATGACTAAATAGGAAACCTTCTTTTTTGAACAACAGAAAAGAGGTACCAACACTTTATAAATTGATATAAAAGAATTTATACGCACTATTGCAAAATATCTTCAGCCTTAAGATACAGTTGTTATAACTCTTTAGTTAACAAGTGACAAGACCCAAACTAGAGCAACACAAATTGTTTAAAGGGGTGAATAACAATTACATAGGTATCTCAAAGGCATGGATGCAACTGGACTTTAGGGAAAAATGGACACCAGGAATTTAGAAACCTTTAAGATGCTCCAAATCACATTAGAATAAGTCTGCTAGGGGCTGGAGAGATGGCTCAGCAGTTAAGAGTGCATACTGCATTTGCAAACAACCTGAGTTTGGTTCTTGGCATCCATGTCCATTGGCTCACAACAATCTGTAGTTGGGCATCTAACAAGTTTTTTTTTGCTTCACTGGGCACCTGCACTAATGCATTCTTACTTGTTTCAACATGGGAAAGGAAAAATAACTGAGTTTAACTTAATGACTTTTCACTAAGATTACAAATAGAAAGGAAGAAAACAATATTTTTGCACTGGAAAAAGCAGACAGACACTACCTCAGCCAAGTACTCAAGGTTAGTATCAACAGTGGGAAGTTGTATTGCTAGTGTAAAGCTTTAACATGTGTTAAGGGAAATGACATTTTATCTTTGTGATCTTTCTGCCCAAAACACTCAACTCTAATCATTAAAAAAAAATCTAGCAAGGCACAATTAAGGGAAATTCAATCAAATACTTGTCTAAAAAATTGTATTCCTCAAGACTGGTGAAATCACAAAAAATAAGCAAAATCTGGGAAACCGCCAAACAAGGAAAGTCTAAGGGTCTTGACTAAATGTAATGTGCCATCCTCTATGGATACTTGGAACAAATGAAGGACATTAAGTAAAAGAAATGGAAATCCAAACAAAGTATGGGCTTTGCTTAATAATGCATCAAATATTCATCCATTAATTATACCATATATGTGTGTGTGTGTGTGTGTTGATTTTTGACGCACAATTTTTCCTTACACTTAAAACTCTAAAAATGTTTTATTTATTTAAAATAGAAGATACAGTAGGAACTGGAGAGACTGTTCTTACAGAGGACCAGGGTTTGATTCCCAGCACCGACATGACAGTTAACAACTGTCTATAACTCCAGTTCCAGGGAATAAAATGCCCTCTTCTGATCTTCACAGGCATTGCATGACATAGGTGCACTTACACCCATGTGGCAATAGACTCACACACATAAAATAAAAATAATAAATAAAATTTTTAAAAATGAGAATATTTGATCCTGAACACAGCTTTCAGGAAAGAAACTTCCTGACAATTCTTTTAGTTGTTCCAGTAATCATTCACAAGCCTAAAGCCTGCCCCTTTAGGCATTCTGATGATTTTGTAAGCAGCCAATTCTTTATGTCAAATGAATATGGTGTTATAATAGCTACAATGATTTCTGCTATGTATAACTGACCTTTGATATATGTGCTAATCAAAATAAAGTTCTTATAGACACCAAAAAAATGAGAATATATAGTAATAAGTGCATGAAAGTTTTGTGAGATTTGAGTTTTTGGTTGGGGGATTTGTTGTTTTTTAGTTAGCTTATAACTTTATAATTCCCAGACATGATTTTCATATGTATCTCACTTTAGTTCATTCTACACCTCCACTGTTCCCTCATCGTCCCTGATGTGTCCCTTGGCTCTAGTAGACCCCGCCTCCACTTTGCTCTCTTGTCTTCTCTAACCTTCCCTGACACCCTCTTTCCCAGGCACATGGGCCTCTCTTGTTTCTTGGCCTTTACCCATTTCTTAGACTTGTATTTTGGCAATTAGAGGCTAAGGTTCGCATATGAGAGAGAAGTTCTGGTAGTTGTGTTTCTGAGCCAGGGTTATCTCACTTAAAACAATATTTTCCAGTTCCATTTTTCTGAAAACTTCATAATTTCAGTTTTCACAGATAAGTACAATGTCATTGGGGTTTAATATCACATTTTTGTTACCCATTCATCTGTTGATGGATATTTACAATGAATCCATTTCCTTATTATTTTGAAAAACATAACAGTAAACTGAATGTTCAAGTGTCTCTGTAGCAGGATAAAATATCCCTTGGGTATATGTCCAGGAGTTGTATAGCTTGGTTATATATTAGTTCTTTTTTTTTTTTTCTTTTTAGTTTTCTGAGAAGCCTTCACACTGGTTTACACAGGGGCTACACCAGCTTACACTCCTACCAACAATATGTAAGTGTTCTTACATCCTCAACAGCATTTGCTGTCATTTGGGGGGTTTTGTTTGTTTGTTTGCTTCTTGATGATGGACATTCTTACTGAGGTGAAGTGGAATCTCTACGTAGTTTTAATTTCTCTGGTAACTAGAGATCATGAACACTTTCAAAAATATTTACAGAGTTGGGCATGGTAGTCCACGCCTTTGAGCCCAGCGCTGAGGAGGCAGAGGCACGCAGGTATCTGTGAGTTCTAGGCCAACCAAGGCCCCATAGTCAGACTCTGTCTGAAAAAAAAAAAAACAAAATAAATAATAATATAAAATACTTATTGGCCATTTATATTCTTCCTTTGAAACTTGTTCACAGCACTGAACCATTTATTGACTGGAAGCTTTATTACTTCAGTATCTTATTTTTGCAGTTCCTTATATATTCTAGATATTAATCCATGGTCTGAGGTATATCTGGGAAAGATCTCCAAATCTTTAGACTGACTGGTTTTTTATTTTCTGTTTATATTTCTTTTGTTGTGTGGAAGTTTTTCATGTACTTGTTAATTCTTGGAGCTGTTTCATGTTTCTATTCAGAAATTTGTTGTCTATACCTGTATCCAAAAGTGTTTCCCCTATGTTTTCTTTTTTCAGTTTCAGTGTTTCCAGTTTTGAATTAAGGTCTTTGAGCCAGTTTGAATTGTCTTTTGTGCACGGTGAGAGATATGGATCTAATTTCACTCTTCTTTGGGTGTATATTCAGCATCATTTACAGAAAAGGATAATCTTTTTTCAGCACATGTTTTTTTTGCCTTTTTGAAAAATCAGTGTCCATGGTAATGTGAGCTTATCTCCAGATTTTCTATTATGTTTCACTGATCTCCTTGCCAACACCATAAATACTGTCTTTATCACCATGGCTCTATAATACAGTTTGAGGTTAGGTAATGTGATGCTTCCATCTGTGTCTTCCTACTTAGAATTTATTTGGATTTCCATGGCCTTTTGTGTTCCATATGAATTTTGGGATTTTTTAAAAAAATTTATTTGAAGGATGTCATTGGATTTTCAATGGATATTGCATTGAATCTCTAGATTGCTTTGGTAGTATAACCACTTTCACAATATTGATTCTGCAAATCCAGAATATCATGAGGGAATAATTTGAAAACATATGTTCTACCAAACCAGAAAGTTTAGAAGAAATTTCTAAATGCACATGACCTACCAGAATTAGGAGAATTAAGCAGCCTAACCAGACCCTAACAAACAAGGGAATTGAAGCAGTATAAAAGTTTTCCCACAAAAAAGTACAGTGCCAGATGGATTTACTGTTGAATCTTACCAACTTTCAAGGAAGATCTAATCCTAACATTTCTCAACTATTCCACGTAATAAAATGGGGAAGGAACATTGCCTTGGACCACGATTGTAGGAAATGAATTTGCATTTTCACTAGCTATAGTATTTGATGGGCAAAGTCTTGACCTCAGGGCCCCTTTCCTCTTGTCAAAGTGCCATTCACAAAGTTTCTCTTTAATGATGTTAATCTCTTTAACAAATAGGGTTGCTTTCTCTACACCTGCTTTTTCTGAAACTTCAAACACATTCATGCTCATCAAGAGAAGCTAAGGCAGAACCAAGACAAAACCTGGAGGCAGGAGTTGAATCAGAGACCAAAGAGGTCCTCTGCTTACTGGCTTGTGCATTTGGCCTGTGCCCAGCCTGCTTTCTCATACAACCCAGGACCACCTGCCCAGAACTGGCAACACCCACAGTGGGATGGACCTTCCCACATCACTCAACAATCAAGAAAATGGTCGCAGACATGCCCACAGGCCAGTCTAATAAAGGAAATTCCCCAGTTTCGGTTCCCTCTTCCCAGGTGTGTCACGTATACAACTAACGCTATCCAACACAAGCAATAAGCAATAACCATGCCACAATCTGCATACTATGCTATCATGAAATTTCCCCCAGCAGACAAACTTTTCCATTACCTTTTGTGATGGTTAATATTCTCAACCTTGACAGCATCTAGAAAAAGAAAAGAGAAGCTTCTGGTCATGTATGTGAGGGTCCAAGGAGACCAGCTTATACTCAAGCTGGCAGCAGAACTTGAAATGTTCATCTTCATGGTATTGGTTTTGCAGGCATGAAAGACACACGAATGAGGGGTTTGTAAGGGATGTATCAAGGTTCTGGAAAACCGTCCTGTGCAAAGATGACAACCAAGATTAACCATCACATTGGTCTTAGCACTTATTCAGAACCTAATGTCCTCAGGTATAAAGAAGTGCCTCCTTTAACTTTCCTCAGCAAGTTCGCACCTGAGGAATAAAACTAATGAATTTCAACCTTTTGCCTTATGATTTGCTGAAAAAGAATTCAGACCTACCAGGGTAAAAATCAAGCCTGTTGATGACTCAGCTGGGTCTTCTAGGCTTGGTCTATAAGGGACAATGGAATGTTAAGGAACTCTAATTAAAAATAGACAACAAAGTAACTCCAGCACTGTGCTGAGAGTCGTACAGAAAAGCTTAGATCATTCTTCATGTCCAATGTCAGCTTCAAGGAAAAGAACAACATGAAGCCAGAAGTTCCTGTCAGTTCTAGATCCCAGTGGATGAACTTGCACTGAGGGACATCTGGGGAAACTAAATTTACATGATAAGCCTTAACACAAAGGACAGAATGTATGAACTCCAGTGCAGGGGGCGGGGGCGGGGGCACTATGGGAGGGTGACAAAGGGGAAGAGGATATAAAGATGATTTTCTGTATGAAATATACAAAAATTCAATATTTTTTAAAATGTTCTGGTCAGTTAAGCACAGAACTGAGCAGAATGCAGGGAAGAAGTAAAGATCCTGGGTTTAATGTGCATTGGGCACATGGTGTACAGCTAGCCCTGCTTGAGCTGAGGGTACAATGCTGGAATGAACTCAGTTCTCCAAAAAATGACTGTAGAAGCTTTTGAAGGACACTGCTATGATTCTCAGAGAGTCTGCCTGCAGGGAAAGAGAATCAAAAACATACCACAGGAAAAACTATGTCTAAATTTCCATTATCGAAAGTCATCTTCGATTTCTGAATAGGAGTGTTACATGTGCACTTTGGTAGGGAGCATGCTTTCATAGAGCAGTGCTGCAGAGGACGGTTCTCCTTCCAGGTATTATTATCAGATACTTTGTGGTCACTACTGTCAACATTAAAGCCACTTTCATGTTACATCGCATTCTTAGTATATCTACCACTGGAAAATGACAGGCTTGAAAACTATTTAATAATTTCAATTTACAATTCTCAAATTCAACTAAGGAATTAAGAAAGACACAACATATTTAAAACAATAAATACTCTTTGGAGACATTTGATGAAAACTTCTAGTATCATCCACTTCTTACGATATATTTTTAAACTGTCCCCTTGGCATGCTCTAATTTTATGTTAATTTCCCTAAATAAAATTGATGTTTTTAATGTAATTAAAGAATAAGATTAATATCATAAGACATTGTCTAATAAGTATAATTTATATGAAATGGGGTATTAATGACTCAAGGTACAAATTAACACCTGATGGGAAAATAATAAGACACAAACACAGACTTATTATGTGATTTTGGTAGTTTTACACTTTAATTCACTTTTACCACTGAAGTGGTTCTTTTTATTTTATTCATCACTTTTTTTCTGTTTGCCCACTAAGGTATTTACATTTAGCCTCTTAACTCTATAGTTGCTTTCACAAGCCCAAGTGAAAATATCTTCTGCAAAATTTAGTAAATATATTTACCCAAAAAAAGCATAGAAATTTGAGAGCTCTGATTTCAAATTACTTAATTTCAACAGTATTTATTAATTTCAGTCAGAAAATTCTAATAAATGCCAGGCAGTGTCCAAAAACAGATGCTGAATGGTATTAAGCTGTAACAGGAAAAATGTAAGAAATACTGGCCATGTCTGGCTTCTTAATACAGTTAGTACTTCATGGTGTTTTTATTTGTGGCTCTTCAGACAACTGCCCTCTCTTAATAGCTTGATTCACATTCAGATTTTGTTTCCATCTTTGGGGTAGATAATGATATTCTAGGAGATAATATACGTTTTTCCTCATAGGAAACTTGAGCCTAAAGATGAGACTTGGTTTGAGCAGCAATAAGAACAAACGTGAAAAGACAGATGAAGGAGAGAGGGCTCAGCCATCTCTGTACCTTCCTCAACTGTCTTAAAATAGGCTCTTCTGAACTTCCTCTCCCACTTTACTGTTTGTTTTCTTAAATGGGGAATGAATCTAAAAATCTAAAAACTTACTTTTTAAATTTTTTAACTTTTTATTTTTATTTTATGTATATGAGTGTTATGCTTGCATATATGTAAGAATACCTGTGTCATACGTGCCCAAGGAAGCCAGAAGAAGGTATCCAATTCCCTGGAACTGAAGTTATGAATGGTTCTTAGACACCAGTGGGTGCTAAGATTTGAACCTGGGTCCTTTGGAAAAACAGCCAATACTGTTAACTGATGAGCCATCTCCCAAACCCCTAAAAACTTAGTTTTAAACAAACAAACAAAAAAAAATTCAGCAATTCTCATATGATTACAAAGAAAAACCAATCAATTAACTCTGATGAAATGAAAATCTAAGAGAAACAGTAGAATTTAATGGTGAATGGTGTGCTTTGTAACTAAACCTACCCCAATAGCTTCTTCTGAATTCCTAATAATATGACAAAAAATAAGCCCATATTTTGAGTAACACTTCATCAAGCTTTTTGTTCCTTGCTGTCAAATGAAGTCCTGAGTAACTCACACAGAGAAGATTGAAAACCAGCTAGCAAAATGAAGACTTTTTAAGAAAAGCTTGAATGAGAAATTCTTGAAAGAAAAAAGTTGCGTGTGAATGCTGTGAACTGAGTCCCTTTATAAAAAGACAACTGAGCTGATCATCAAGGTCAAGATGCTGAGGTAATCCAAAACAAGGGAATTAAGTCTATCGCAAAGCCCTCCGCACCTTGACTCCCCCAGTCGCGTTCACCCTTCCACCTCCCCCCGCTGTTCTCTACTCGTAGCTTGGGCCCTGTGCCATTCCTAGTCTTGGGGCCCCGACACCTGGGGAGCCAGTGCTGCTTCCTGATCCTTTTCACCGGGACCGGTTGGTGCCTTCCTTGGGCCCCAGGAGCACTGCCTCTGGACCCGGTCCCGCCCTCACCTCTCTCTGCTTCTCTAGACCTGCACCACTGGCTAACTCTCCTGGCCTGCTCTCCTATCCTCAGGCCTCTTGGGGTGGGTCTATCATGGAGCCCTCCATGCCTTGACTTCCCTGGCCTCATTCGCACTTCCATATCATCCCCGCCACTCCCTTCTCTGCTCCTGGTTTGGGCCCTGTGCCATTCATTCCTGGTCTTGGGTCCCCAGACACCTGGGGAACCAGTGCTGCTTCCTGATCCTTTTCGCCCAGGCCAGCTTGGTGCCTTCCTTGGGCTCCAGGAGCACTGCTTCAGGACCTGGCCCCACCCTCACCTCTACCTGCTTCCCTGGATCTGCACCACCGGATAACTCTCCTGGCCTGCTCTCCTGCCCTCAGGCCTCTCGGGGTAAGTCTATTGCGCAGCCCTCCGTGCCTTGACTCCCCCAGGTGCGTTCACCCTTCCATCTCCCCCTCTGTTCTCTACTCCTAGTTTGGGCCCTGCCATTCCTAGTCTTGGGTCCCCAGACACCTGGGGAACCAATACTGCTTCCTGATCTTTTTCACACAGACCAACTTAGTGCCTTCCTTGGGCCCCAGGAGCACTGCTTCTGGACCTGGCCCCGCCCTCACCTCCCTCTACTACCCTGGTCCTACAACACCGCTAGCCTCTTTCTGGGGCTGACAGCCTCTTTCTGGGGCTCCGAGGCTTACCTTTCCTCTCCCTGATCCTTTGCATCCACTACAACCCAGCTACTCAATCCACTCCCTGGGAAATCTTGGGGCTTATGCCCACCCCATCTGCCTTTGCATCCCTGGCCAGGATCTCAGATCAGTCCAACACCCACATTCCTGAGGCCAAAATCATTCTTAGAAAATTCCAGACCTAAGGAGAAAGTCTGAAAACTTCTGACCCACATTGGATTGGGCCACCATGGAACTCCTGAAGATAAAATCAATCCGGCCATGACAATATAAAATCAAAAGAGAGAACCAGAAACTTAGACGAACCAGCTCTTCATACCCAAAATGTAAACCACAAAAACACATAAAGTTCAAAAAAAGAAGCAGAACTAAACTTGAAGGCCTGAGTATCACACAAGAGTCAGAAACTACAAAAGAAATTCACATGTCAAAATCACAAAGAAAAAATAATAACATGAAAAACCAAAATAACATATCCCCACCAAATACCAGTAATCCTCTAGAGGAGCACAATGAGAACCCCCTAGAGACAATGCAGGACACGGAACTCAAAAGAACAATGATGAATATGATAAAAGAATTCAGTGAATTTAAAGAACACACAAACAAGGTAATCATAGAGCTGAAGGAAGATAGGGATAAACTTCTGAATGAATTCAGAAAAGAGCTAGAAATATTGAAGAATACTCAGGCTGAAATAAAGAACGAAGTGAAACACTCCATAAGCCAATTAGAAACAACAGGAGAAAGCCTCACCAATAGGAGGAACGAAATGGAAAACAGAGTATCAAGATTGGAAGATAAAGTGGATGAACTGGACCACTCAAGCAAAGATTATGAAAAATTTAAGAAATCACAAGAATGGAATATGCAGGAATTGAGTGATACCATAAAAAGACCAAACTTGCGAATCATAGGCATACAAGAAGGAGAAGAACCCCAAGACAATGGCATGGACCAGATCTTCAACACAACTGTGGAAGAAAATTTCCCAAACTTAAAGAAAGACATGCCCATACAAATACAAGAAGCATACAGAACACCAAACAGACACGACCAGAACAGAAACTCTCCACAGCACATCGTAGTAAAAACACTACACGCACAAAACAAAGAAAAAATTCTGAAAGCTGCAAAAGAGAAACAAAAAGTCACATATAAAGGAAAACCCATTAGGATCACAGCTGACTTTTCAACGCAAACTATGAAAGCCAGAAGAGCCTGGACCAAAGTATTCCCAGT
>NW_008347042.1:4759000-4766191 GCF_000622305.1 Nannospalax galili
TGCTCAGATGCCAATGGAGCTCAGAAATTAACCAACTGTCACTAGTAATAATCAGATATATAGAGATTAGAAATGCATGTGAAAACGTCTCAATGTCAATTGCCTTAAAATGAATTTTTCTGTATGAAACTGTGTATTTTAACAACGAAGTGGAGATCTTTTTTAAACGTTAAAAGCTCATTTAATTTTATGCCTTATAGAGTTTATAATGAGTAAAAGATTGTTCAAAAAAAAGGGAATTTTACTAAATAAAGTTAGAAAAGATCTCATTCAGTAAAATGCCATTTTTACAAAGAGTACTTGATCTTTATAAGCCATTATCTGCAAAGTTTTTCAGTTTATAAACCACTCAGATAAATTCCCTCTCAAAGGAAATAATCCTCCTATTACAAGAACTCCTTCATGAAGAATGCCTCAGTGTTGTCTCTGATAATAGAAGAGCCGTGAATATCTTCAGATAGGTTAAGACCAGAGCAATGATGGTTTTAGGTTGAAAGAACAAAATAATATGAAATTCCCACGTGTGATGGTTTGAATGAGAATGTTTCCCATAGACTCCAAGTACTTGGACATTTTTTCCCGAGTTGGTGCTGCTTTGGGAGGTCTTTGAAGGTATGGCCATTCAGGAGTAAGCAGATCACAGGAGGCAGGCTTAGAGAGTTCTTAAGCCTTTCTGTATTTTCAGTCACTCTCTGTTTCCTTCCTGTGCTTGCTTGAAGATGTAAGAGCTTAGCTTCTGTTCCTACTCCAGCCACCTCTGCCACCATACATCTCTGCCATAACAGATTCTTACCCCTTTGGAACAATAAGCTAAATAAACTCTTTCTCTTATAAGGTACCTTGGTCATGGTGTTTTATCACAGCAACAGAAAAGTAACTACTATACCATGTTAAGTATCTAACAATGGAATCACCTTAGAGTTTACAAAAATTATAATGGCTTGTTTATTCTACTTTTTAACATCATTTAAAATTATTTTTTGAAAATAATATGTATTTTACTCATATCCACCCCCAGTACCCTCCAGGACCTCCCAACACATTTCCCTCCCAATCTTCATGTCTTTTTTAAATTAATAATCCATTAGTACCAATTAGTGCTACACATATGCATATGGGTGTTGGATCATCTATGGGGCATAGATAACCTACTAGTGGCCACATACCCAGAGAAAAATGACTCTTCCTCAGCAGTCATCAACTGCCAATAGCACCTCAGCTAAGGATGGGGCCTTGGGTGCCCATCCCCTATTTATGTTGGAATTTTGACTGACGACCATGAGCATGTCTTGTGTGGCTAACCACAGCTGTTGTGAGTTCATGTGTACAATGGTGAAGTCATGTTCAAAAGACAGAATTTTATAGCTTCCTTCCCCATCCTCAAGCTCTGACATTCTTTCTACTACTTTTTCTGTGATGTTCCCTTAGCTTTGGAAGGGGGAAGGTTGATATAGATGGCCAGTCTACGGTTCACCATGCAGAATCACTTATTCTCGGCTGTCTGACCAGTTATGATTCTCTACATTTACCGTTACCCACTGCAGAAAGAAACTTCTCTGACCAAGCTTGGAAACAGCACAAATCTGTGTGTATAAACATAAATGCTTAGATGGAAATTTGGCAACATGACCATTTAGCAAGACAACAACAGTAAGTTCCCACCTAGGACCTCCCAGACATGGACTTTTCATCAGATTCATAGGACTGGGCAGGAAATCCCTCCTGTGAAGCAGGCCTTAAATCCACTCAAAAAGAAAAGTTGGTTACCTACATCCACAACCATCAGCCTTCTATTGCATTAATGGGCACATCTGGCCAGCCAGTCTATATTGTAGCATGCAGGGTCCACTCCTGGGTAAAACCATTGACATATTTTCTCCCCCAGAAGCCTGCATAGCAATTTTCTGGCACTATAAAAGCTAGGTATAGAGTTTCCTGATCAGTTCAAGACTAATTTCACTACATTCTGCAACCAAAGTGGAGTTTCTTTGGCAACAGGGTCCTTCCATCAAGTTTTGTGGGCAACCAAGAGTAGTGGCAATACCCTGTGTTGTTTTGTGTGTTTCTGGAGCCTCCCTGATCAATAACTCTTAGGGAGGAAACCTGTGTCTCCTGGGAGCAGTATTGTCCACTCATGCAGGATAGCTCCCTTTTTATTATTTTTTAATTAGCTTGCAAACTAGTGGACCTTCGTTAGACTTCTTCGTACACCCTCCTTAGAAAGTCTTGGTTAACATACACCTACCCACCCCTTCTCCCCAACTTAAACTTTTTATTTTTAATCTTATTTACTTATAATTATTTTTGTTTTATGTATATGAGTATTTTGCCTGTAAGTACACCCATGCATGCAATTCCTGCAGAGACCAAAAGAGGGTTCAGAGCACCTGGACCTGGAGTCGGGAACTACTGTCAGCATTTATGCGGGTGCTGGGAAACAAGCCCCAGTCCTCTGGAAGAGCAGCCAGTGCTCTTAACCACTGAGCCATCTCTCCAGCCCACACTTAAACTTTTAACCACCAGTATTTCCCCCTGGTTCTCTCAAGTCACTTATGTTCTTCTATCCCTTCTAATTATGTATTTTTCCTTGTGTTGTAAGATTGTAGGTTTCCATATAGCTTTTTATATACCCCTCATTTTGGTTATTTCTAACCTGACCCCTCATTACTCTATCCCCCACCCACTCCTTGCTTCTGTAAAGCCTAAATAGTTGTTTAAGTTCCTCCTTTAATTTAAAAAGGAAAAAAAACTGAAAAAAACTTTCCAATCAGGACACAAAAGAATTGTGATCTAGTAAATAAATAACTTATAGTGTGTCAGCAACCTTTGACAATGCATTGCTTATGAACACTACTTCACTAATCTATATAAGACAGGCACTTACCCTGAATAAGTTTCAATAAGAGGAGACAGAAGTTTGAACCAGATAACATCTAAAACTCACCATCACACAATTCTTTAAAACAATAAACATTTTCTTATTACATAAGTGATATGTGCTTATCAGAGAGAAATAACACAGATTAGAAGAAAGAAGATAAAACATGGCACTTTCCAAAATCAAAGTTGTCCTATTTGACAGTTTCTTTTCAAAACAATGGGCAGAAATTAGGGACAAAGCAGAATCAGATTTATTCATGTGTCTTATACCCAAGGCCATGGTTGAGATGACTCAGCTATGACATAGCCCATTACTCATGGACCTGCTGCTGAGCCTTTCTCTTTCAGATATGCAAATTATCTAGACCCTTTCCAGGATAAATATTTGAGCAAAAGTAGATTTTCTTATATTCAGTCTTTGTAGACAAAACCTGGAAATTGCTCCAAAAGAAAATAATGGCCAATCACAATTTTTTGTTCTTTGCTGCACTGAAGCACTGAGCAGCAGTTTGGAAATTGTTTGTTTCTTGGGCATTATTTTTTTAATTTGGTTCTCTAATAAAAATTATTAAAAGAACTATAAACCAAAATTACAGAACAGAAGGTTTTAGAGTACAGATCCTTCACACACTATTTTTTTTTCTTTAAAACTGTTTTAGTTCTAGTTTAGGAAGGCTAATGTTAACTCACTGGTCCCATTTTTTACCCCAGGAGAATAAAGTCTGTCACACCAGCCTGAAACTGAGGAAGCAGGAGCCTGAGGAGAGAGAGTCTTCAGATGTGGTTGAATTCCAGCTGCCTTTTGTCACTTAAGATATCATAAACCTTTTCCCATGTTACTGAAGGCATTTTTACATCATTATTTTCAAAGAGAATTACCTACCTCATTTCCTAGTTATAAATAAAAAAATCTCCTCCACTCTTTCACTTGGGACAACTTAATGTCAAAGCTTCAATTTCTTCATCAGTAAAATAAGAATGATTCTTATAATAATAACTCCTATAATAAAATAATTCCCATAATAAAATGAGAAATAAAACTACTCTGTAATCTCACCATCCTGGGTAAGTCCTCTTCATGTTGTCTTTCAATATTTTCTAGACCTTTCTCCAAGTACATATTTTCAAAAGGCTCACGTATGCAAACTTGTGCTCATTTTGTGCTGTGTTCTCTTTGTACACCCACTGCTTTGCCAAGTGTTGAATAAGTATTTGCACAATATTTAAATGCTGAGGAAATAATTTTTAGAAATGCAATTTCCTGAAATTTTTTTGTTATATTAGTCCCAGACAATGGGATATTTATTCCTTATAATGTCTGCCACATTAAACTCAGTAAAATTTTTTCATTATTTTCTACAGTATATTAAACATGATCTAATATAATTTGGACATATATTATGGGCTTATATCTGTTAGTGTAGACTGCAAATTATACAAAAATTTATACTAAATTCAACAATGAAAATATATTTTCACAAAATTAAAAATTCAGACTCAGTGTGTATATCAACGTTGGGTGATTGATATTTTCTCTGTTCTTTTGATCTATTTTGCATAGAACCTCTCTGTATTAATAATAAAATCAAAGAAGCTTCTTTTGCAACACATGGAGACAATTACAAAGTTCTACAACTAGTCAAATGCAGAGAACAAGTGACTATGAGGTACCTAGCTCTAAGTAACATATATGCAATGCATCCTCAGTACCTAAGGTCAAGGAACATCACAGAAGAGGAGGGTGGGAAGAACATAAGAGTCAGAAAGACAAGACACCTGTGCTAGTTAATGCATTCTAGACATGATAGGGAAGCATCACCAATGAAATCTCCACAGTATGGTAGTCTAACAAGATCTGCATAATGATGCAACCAGTTGACATGCCAAGGTAGATGGGCGAAATCTCACCAAGTCCGACCACAAGATGAAGAGCTACAGGAAATCAATTATTTCTAAGGGAGGGGGAATCAGTTTTCTCTGGGCACTAGCTCCCTAAGAGGTTACCTAATTCCAAGTGGACAGCCGTAAATACAGTATACAGAAACATGTATGTATATGTAGCGGTAATAATCAAAATAGAGGACAAGAAATTGAAAGGGAATGAGGGACAGAAATAATGCAAAGGCAATACTCATGTATGAAATTCTCAAAAATAAAAACTAAACCAACAATAATAAATCTTTTTTTAAAGGATATAGAAGTTCCCCATAACACAGTCACACTCGAGAACGGCACAAGAAAAATCAACATTTCACTTCTACCAGTTTTCCTGAAGCTCAGCCATCATGAGTTAATAGGAATCAGATTTACCTTCCTTCAATACAGCAGGAAAAGTATAAGCAATCGATGTTTTGAAGCATCATATATAAAGAAGAAAGGCTAGGACTGAGACCCTTGAGAAGAGAAGCAACACAAAGCAGACTGCTTTCACTCAACTTTGTCCTACACACACTTTCAAACTACCTCAGGGAGAAGTAGAGCTTGAACACTCTTCCTGGGTATGTGATATGAGTACTGGCATTGAGGATCACTGGGATAGTAAATATTTGCTAGGCGGGGTACAAGAAAAAGACTATCTATTAAGAGAAGGAAACTTACAGACCTATCAGGAATAACTGATCAAACCTTCAGTTTATATGTACAGGGAGAAATTCCTTAAGACTTGATGGACCAACTTCTAGAAGTCTATAGGGTAAATGGAGATCCCACTGTCCTGGGACTCCAAACATTCACAGACTTCACACAACTTTCCAAGAATCCAGTGTCTTTTTGACCATTTCCTGCATAACCTGAGAAAGTCACAACTTATAAACAGTCAATGTACCAAATAGTACAAACCCAAGTAAATAAATCTGTTAACAATGCCTAAAATGAACCAAAATCTTAATCGCAACACTCATGAGGTTAAGCAGGAGGGATTTAGAATTTGAGCACAACCAAGACTACATAGGAATGTTCTGTGTCAAACAAACAAACCAAAGTGAATTATCAATAATATAATTGCCTGCCAGAAATTAACATTCTGTAAAGAAAGACAATGTAACTTAGACTCTCAGTAACATGACACTTAAAATGTAAAACATACACAATAGGAGAAAACTTTACTATTAGTTTGTTTCTAAATCAGTGGAAGGATGGGATAATGAAGGTCAAAAAATAAAAAGGTCAGCACTTTCAGGGTTAGTGTGGCTTTAAGAAACTTACAGGCATTGTAGGATACAGCAGGTGTGATGGTGACTCTTGGTTGTCAGACTGACTGATCTGGAACCAGTGAAGAGATGAGTCACTGGAACTACCTGTAAGGGTGAGAGTATTTGAAGTGGGAAGACCCACTCTAAATGTGGGTGGCACCAAACAAAGGGAGGTACAAGAAAAAAAATCTTTGTTTTTCTTCTGTTTGGTTTCATATCGCCTTCTCATCATGTTTGCAAGTTCACTACCCTGCGCATGTCTGGCTATGAGCTCATCTACCCTGTTGCTGCTGCTACTACTGATGCTATTCTTCAGCATTTCAGTGTGGACTGAAGACCAGCAGCTCTTCAGGAATCCTCCAGGTCTTGTACCCATCCTCATGGACAGAGCAGCTGTCAGGTTCCAAGCCTCTCTAGCATAAAGACAGCCATTGTTGACCACCCAGACCATATGGTGTAAGCCAATCTAATAAATCCTTTTTCAATATATATTCATTCTGCTGGTTCTGTTCCTCTCAAGAAGCCTGACTAATCCAGCTGACTACCAGTCACCATGGCTGCTCTTCAACCATGCTGGGTGATTTCAAATAAACGCTGAGCCCTCCAGAAAATTCTAAATTGTTCTTCATGCATCTGCCCACTTCTGTAAGGTAGCAAGAGCACAGAAGCTTTTCTTCAATCTTTGAAGTCACATACAAGTGTCTCTTACTGACCAAATACAACCCAAAATACTGATGGCCAGGATTCTAAGAAAAGTTTTATTTCCAGACATAGAATTTCCTAGAAAAAAGACAATGGTTCTCAGCCACCTGGAGGCCACCAGAAACTCTACCATCAACCCTGCTCATCAATATGTATAATAATACTTTATTACAAAGGATTTTCACATATATTTTATTACTTGGCTTTTGTAATAGTATTATATGCACATATGGCTAATTTTATGACCCTGATTTTATAAAGGAAAGAACTGAATCTCAGAGTGGTAGTGATTTTTCTCTACAATATTTAGTTGGCTAAAAAACATTAGATTGCATTCCAACATTCTAATTAAGGAAATGGTTTGTCTCTAAGAAGGAAATTTAAGATTCCTATCAAATGATGTCTGGTATGCAGGCTT
>NW_008347042.1:4766228-4783977 GCF_000622305.1 Nannospalax galili
AGGCTTCTAAGAATGATCCTCAATTGAATGAACACATTTACTTCTTTAAATAACCCTTTATTTATATTATCTTTAAATCATATAATCATTAATATGTCTAATTCAATATTGCTGAAGACTAATTATGCATACTTCTTTTATATATGTCAACAGGATTTAAAATCTGTGCAATCATATTTTCTCTACTTACTGGCAGTTATCACTTATAAGATAAATTTGGGCGGCACACAGATTTTTCTTTAATATTTGGCTAATACAAACACATAAAGTATCCATAAGAAAAACAACAGTTATTATTAAGGTATATACAACAAAATGGCATTTGTGTTTCCAGGGACATTAAGAAAACAAAGAGAATCAATGTACCCTAAAACCCATACTTCATAAAGCTTTAAGGTGATTTAAAGTCTATATATTCTATCATAAACACCCTCTACAATATAAATTTAAATCTCTTAATAACTTAAATTCTATTTATCAAAATATTAAGGCAATTTAACCATAACTTTTCTAAACTTTTTAGCAGGAAATATTTGGCCTACATATATTTCTAAAAATATTTGACATATAGATATTTCTATGTAATAATCATATCAATACCATCAAAAATAAAACATATCAACAAACATAAAGTTCAATGATAGGTAAAACAAAAGACAGTATTACTAACAGATTGCTTTGGGGAATGAGTTATCAACTAATCAGGCAAAGGAAATTTCTGTAGAAGTAAAAGATGACACATAGAAAATAAATTTAGACTAACAAGGGAAATTTTTTTGTCTGATTATCTCATTATTTTTAAAAGTATTTCTTGTGCTATAGACACATAACTAAAACTGGTTTTAATCACATTTGTGTTTCCCCTCTCTCCTACTGTTTATCGGGCCCTAACTCCTCCCCTTCCCCATCCCCCATTTCCTTCCTGATTTTTCCTTCTCTTCCTCCTTATCCTCCTTTCCTGTCTCCCTTCTCTCCTCTTCCTCTGATTTACTACCAACTAAAAGTGGCTACACAATAGAATGATCTTTCAAAAATAAAACTTTTTAATGAAAGAGTCATGTAAAAATCATGAAGTGGTCTCCAAAAATCAATTATTAAAAATTCACTTTTTAAGTACTGATGGGGTACTACATGGGCATTAAACACTATCCTAGGTATTTGAAAAATACTTAGCCCTGTCAAATTGCATGTTATATAACTATTTAAATCTGCTTCCAGACAGACATAGGACACTCCTAAAGCAGCACGTGCTGCTTGCCTCACTTTTCAGGACTCTTGTTTATGTCCACACTTGAGTGCTCTTGTGGATTGCCTGTGGATTCCTCCACTCAAGCTGATTAAAGGGACAGCCTCTTTTTGTCTTGGAATCTCCTTATCAACTAAAAATTGTTTCTATTCTGACATGATTACATCCCCTTTACCTACCAGAAGTAGCAGCCAACCAGCATCCAGCTGCACCACTCCTCACACTGGAGGGTTGTAGGCAGTAGGTGCCAGGCAGATTCTCTCCCCTCTTTACTCCAAGACCAGTGAACTCAAGAGGGACTAGGCTGCAGAGACTCTCCCAGGGCTCTAAACACTTCAGGCAGAGAATGGTCAGAGTAGCATGGACTGTAGAAAGGGAGGCAGAAGCCTGAAGCATCAGAGTCCTGAAGTGAACAGCACCATCACAAAAACAACACAGCCATGTGAGAAGTGGACTGCTGAACTAGGCGTAGTTTCACTAAGAAGGATAGCCTGAGAGAGTCCATCCAGGAACAAAGGCAACAAAATCAGGCAAGATTTTTGACAGGTCCAAGCTCTAAGCCAGAGAAGGAGAGTTTCAGGGAGCCAGGAGGTTGAAGAGGATGTGAGGAAATGTAGGTAGATGAAGCATGCTTTATTCACTCCAAGTGAAAACACTTTCTTGTGCCCTCAAGGGCATATTTATACAAAATTCATACAAAAGTGACATTTCTGCCACAAACGATTATCTCACAGATTACATCACTTCTTACTGGTTCTGCAGAAAGCCAGTGTAACCACCTTTGGCTTACTCATGGTCCTCTGGACGTCTAATGCTAACCATATTTTTGAGCCACTCCAGATAACCATATCATCGTCCATGTTGTTTAAACCTAATTAGCCCTTAACAGCCCTTTGTTCCTTTCCCTTCCCAAATCTCTAGAGTCTCAGCCACAAGTCCCAATGCACAGAAAAGCCAAATTGTACTTGGTAGGCCAGCAGGTTAAATATCTCAGACAGAAGAATTCTGGCTGAAAGTGAAGTCCCCACACAGTACTCCTCTCAGTAGGAAGGACATACCTATTTCACTTGGTTGAAATTACTGAGGCTAGCAGGCAGCCCCCCATATTGTCTCTCCATCACCACATGCAGATGTTAGGTAACTACACAGTGATTAGTAGCCTTGGAGGTCATTGTCAGCTTTGGACTTCACCTCCCATGTCCCTGGTTACGCTAGAAAAGTGATCATCCGTTTGACACTTCTTAAGTTGAAATAACAATTCCAGGCTCATAGGAGGGGACCACATCACCAGCTCACAGGAGAAGGGGCACAGCTTTAGGCTCATGGGAGGTGACCACAGTTCCAGGCTCATGGGAGGGGTCATAATTTCAATTACACTGGTTCTTTCTATTTTCTTGTCTTCATTGCTCTGTCCACATGATTATACTTGTGTTTAAGAAAGAACATTTTGGCTTCTGTGTAGCAGAGCTTTGATTACCTCCTACAAGCCTGAAACTGTGGTCTCTTCCTTTGATGCTGGAGGCATGAGCCTAAAACTATAAACCTAAAACTATGGTCCCCTCCTGTGAGCCAGAGCTGTGGCCTTCTCCCATGAACCTGAAGATGTGGTCCCCTCCCATGAGCCAGAGTTGTGGTCCCCTCCTGTCAGTTGGAGCTGTGGTCCCCTCCTATTAGGTGGAGTTGTGGGCCCCTCCTGTGAACCTGAAGACGTGGTCTGTCTTATGAGCCTGAAGCTGTGGTACACAACCATGAGCCACGGTTCCACATTCCTCTGGTGGTGGAGCAAATTGGTGGATGGAGGACTTTCGGGTGTTTGGGCAGCAGAGCAGCTGCATTCTCCACAACCCCCTTCCCTGAGGCCCCAGACTGTGTATGGCAGTGACTTTGCCTCTGTGTTGGGCTTATACTAGGGACAGAGGAGGTTCCAGTGTTGGGATCGGGGTGGGAGAGAATAAAGCTATTCCACAGGCTGGAGGCTGTGGTTCACCATGTGCAAAGCTCTGGGTGCCACTAAAAATAATAATAATCTAAATTAGCAAAATGTTATCATTTGGAGAACACTGGCTAAAATACACAGAGCAGAGAACTGTATTTTCTTCCCTAGGATCTTTTGTAAGTCCACAGTTATCTTAAAAATTTCAATAAACAAAACAAAACTCTTATTTGGAGGAGGGGGGATATAATCAAAATACATTATATGAAACTCTCAAAGAATCAATAAAGATATCTTTTAAAAATGTAAGGACAGTACTATTAACTATCCAAATACTATTAACATATGACCTGATGATTAATTTTCCAACAAACTTCCGGAAGACACATTCAAATCATAACACATTCCTACCACTCCCTATAGTAGTCATTGACATCTTCTGTAGCCCAGCATATCTGATCTTTTATTATCACTTATCTTTTCATCTGCATCTCCTCTCACCATCTTCAGTACAATTAGTGAAGAAGCATTCCATGCTCTTCTTCAGGTCCCTATCCCTTGCACAGCACATTACTGTACAGTCCTAGGTAAATATTTGTGATGATGCAATTAAATTAAGCGTATCAGTGGTAGACCACCACAAAATAAAACAAAAATCCATCCTAGTTATTCAGTTTTAGAAAAAAAACTTAAAAATCAATAAAGATTAGTTAGGAGAAGAGAATAAATGGCAGCATTTAAAAGTTCAACAACCCACAGGAAGTTGAAAAACATTCACAAATACTTCATTGAAAATTCAAGATAAATATGTCAAGTTTAAAATGTCAAATCTATGTGTGGATGTGGGGTGAGTGTGTATGTCTAGGCAAGGTTAAAGGAAAGGGAAAGCCATTGTTTCTATTTAAGGGAAAGGAAGGGAGGAAAGAGGCTAGCAATCTTTCACAGAGAAGAAAAGCAAGCTCAACTAAACAAAGCAGGGAATCCAAGAGCCACTTCACAACAGGTACAGACCAAAAATTAAGCAGCTTAAAAGGAGCTGTGTAGAACTTCTGAGAGAATGTCAGCAGAATCTGTGGAAGCCGTCTGTGAACTGGGTGGGAACACTTAAACATTCCAGTGCCGGTCTTCACCTGCAATCATAGAAGAAGAGAAACACGGCTCAGAAGAGCAAGGGCCAAAGCTGAACTAAGAAGCTGAGGCTTTCAAAATTGCTGATCCTGTCTGAGTCAGAGTGTTGAGAAGGAGACTAGGCAGGATAGGAAAGAAAGAGAGGCCTCTACTTTCCCATACATTTCCTATGCATCTTGCTGTCTTCTGGTTTTCCTTACCTGACTGTCTTCCATTGCCCATCTTCCTACTATCTATACCTTTGTCTTTCTCTCTTTGCCTCACAGAACTCAACTCTCAAAGTCATAGTTTATCAGGAATGCACTTTGTATTAGTCACTTTTTCTGTTGCTGTGATAGAAACACTGACCCAAGCAATTTATAGAAGGAAGAGTTTATTTGAGCTTACGGTTCCAGGTGAATTTCAGTCTGTCATGGCAGGGAGGCATGTTGGCTGGAGGTGGCTGGAGCAGGAGCAGCAGAAGCTAAGCTCTCGCATCATCACACAGGCACAGGAAGCAAGAAGCAACTGGAGATCCTGCAAGGCTTAAGAACTCTCTAAGCCCACCCCCAGTGACATGCTTCCTCTGGGATAGCCACACCTTCTAAAACCTCCCAAAACAGCACCACCATCTGGGGACAAAATGTCCAAATACTTGGAGCCTATGGGAGACATTTTCATTCAAACCATCACACACTTGGCTTCATAAACATCTCAAATAGAAGTTTAGGGATATAAGACTTAATAATATTTATTTCAGCTATGTCTTAAAAACAAACAAGACCTGGCAATACCAGGTCCTAACCCCATAGGAACAGGGAGCTGATACCAGTAACTCCTGTCCCTCCAGGCACAGCAGCATCCTCTGCCCCTCAGGCTCCAGCCAGCCAGGCTGACCTTCAGTCCTGCCAACCCACTCATGATGGAGGTTTTCTCCTCTCTGAGCTTCCCTTGCTTTTCTTCTCTTCTCGTGAGATTTTTCTTTTCTTTTCCCTATATATTTATTTTCTTCATAGATTCCCTGAAGCTATAATACACACATTACTTATTTTTTCTGTTCCTGATTCTTATCCAAACAAATAGAAACTTTGGTTTCCTCTTTACTAACCACCCCCATACCAAATAATATGCTTTTAAATTAGCCTTTGACTAAGGATAAAAATAGCATTAGCACACTTTCACAAGTAAATAAATGAAACCATTTTTCTCTTGCTTTATTGTTACATCAAACTCAGCACAAGTGGGGAAGTTTGTCAGTGCTGTAGCAATGAAAATACATAAATATTTTAATATATATGTTTCTCTCTGACAAACATGAGTTAAGAGGTGCTGCTTGCTTGTTTGCTTTTAAAAATAGTGATTGTTGGCCCCTGTTTCTGCTGTTAGAGGGTAAAAGCACAACAGAAATGTCCTGATCTGCAGTGAGAACACAAATTTAGCCCTCCCAGAACTTGTTTATGAACAGCCCCCAATGACTTCTCGGCCTAGACATTTTTATCACAGTCAACTTCCTGATCTGCTCCATCTCAGTGCCTCATTGACAGCCACTTCCCCTCCCATCAAACCAAGACTTCTTCGCTAATAGAGCACCTCGTTTACATATTATTTGCATATTTTAAATTTCCTCACATAATTTTGATAATTGTACATCCTTCTGGGCATATGTAACATAATGATCCTGCCAAGCTTCTAAAGATGTCAGGTGAGTCTCAACATAGCAATTTTACTTGCATAGTTAACAAATATTTATACTGGGGCCTCTGCACGCTGTTCTTGGTGCTAAGAGGACAAGATGGTGGATGATGCCATCATCACATGCCAAGGAAGAGACTCATTGCTGCTCTTTATTCTCATACAAAGGACACAATTATTCCCTCGTTTATAAACAAGGACTCAAAAATAACTAGGACTTTCACTCAGTAGCCCTTCTACCTAACATATCCAACAAGACAACACATCCACACATCTTGATGATTATGCAGTTCCTCTTTCCCGTCGTGCCCGTTTTGATTTGTCCCCTTGGACCTTGCTTTTCTTCCCTTTTTTTTCATCCACATGGCTTGTTTAAATATGTCTTTCATCAGATCCAATGATGATTTCATGCTCAAACCAAAGCAGGAAAAAAGATTATTCTTTTTGTCTGCTCAGACATTGCCTTTTATGACACTGAGCTTGTATAAATGTTAATGATCCTAAGAATTTATGCTACTCAGTTCTCTTATTCTTACATTTTAAATTATTTCCTTTTTTATGTCTATTTACTTTTTTTATCTCTCTGCAAACTGTGGTAAAACACTTCCAATCAAAGTACTACAAAATAGGCTCTACAGGAAATTCAGAGACAGTAATTACAGGCGCTCCAACATTCCAGCTTATTTAAGTAGGTGTTTTAAACAAATTTGGCACAGATTCATTTGCAATAGTTCCTATTTTTGTAAAACAAAGAAGTAATCATAAAAGAACTTTCATCTGCCACATTTTTCAGTCTTACAACTTTTTAAACTTCTTCACATTCCTAATCCTCAGAGGTACTTTCCTGTCGTGTTTTTTGTTCACAATTAAATCTCTGAATTTTTTCACATTGGAAAAGTGAGACTCAGAGTCTGGAGAGATGGCTCAGTGGCGAAGAGCAGACACTGCTCTTGCAGAGGACCCAAGTGCAATTCCCAGCGTTCATGTTGGGCAGCTCAAAACTGCCTGTTAAGTCCAGCTCTGGAGGGTGTGATGCCCTCTTCTAACCTCTTTTAGCACCTGAACTCTTATGCACAAACCCACACACAGGTGCACACTGATACACAGAGAGAGACAGAGACAGAGGCAGAGGCAGAGACAGACACTGAGAGCAGAGACAGAGAGACTTGTATTGTTTTTTATTTAATAACCACATGATTAGAAGAAGCATTTCATTACAGCCTTATCATATTCAGTAACAATTTCCAGAGCTAAGATGCATCTCCTTCAAAATTGGCTGTAAATTTTTAGGTTTGCAGTTGAATTAAAACAGTCATACAATATTGAACTCAGTATAAACCCTATAAGACATAAAATTGAATGAGGTTTTAACCTTTAATTTTAACCTTTAAAGAAGATCTTCATTTCATTTTAAAATATGCTGTTTCCTACATTTTTAATGCTACTAACACTTAGATGTTTGCATGTGTCTCTAATCTTTATGTATCTGATTATTACTAGTCACAGATTCAGATCACACATTCAGATCCTTGGCACCTGAGTATGGATATAAAGTCATCAGGTATCACCTCTACTAATTAACAAGAGGTAAATTGTTATGCTTCCTCCTCAAATATGTCTTTTTTTTTAATTTGCTGATTTTTTTGTGTGTATATCATACAGAACATCCCAAACAATCTAATTCATCTATATACCCACTTCCACCTTCCCGTAGCCTCCCCCCACCCTGGGGCCCATATACTCTGTCATCCCTGTTACTGCCCACTGTGTTATCAGCACTCCAGCCGTTTCCCAGTGCTTGTCCATCCACTGAATCTAGACAGCCTGTCTAGAGTTCCTTGTTTTAGGAAGATCAGCTGTTCCTCATCTAGCAGCAATCAGTTGTCAATATTCCTTTAGATAAGATTGAGGTCTGCTGTTCATTTTCCCAGTTCTATGCTGGGTTACCGGAGAGACTCAGATTTTAAAATTAATTGCTAACTGGTGCTTCTTTTATTTGGGGGCTTTTGGGGAAATTTTGAACTTTCATTTCAATCATGAATAAAATTTATCACATTTTGATCTTTCAGTTGTAACCCTGCCTCTTTGGCTTGCTATCTCCAATTATTCCTTTGTTACTCACTATCATTTTTTATCTTAGCCAATTTCAGTCAGTAAAGAAATTTTCCTTCCTAAGGCTACTGATGTTCAGTTAGCATTTATTAAGGCTAAGATTCACTATCCCCATATAGCAACTATTCTGTGTTCTCATTGTTGGTGTCAAGGCCAAGCTCCAATTAATTTCAGGTTTTCAATTTCCTCAATACTAGGGAGAAAGATGTGTCTATCCCAGTTACTCTACACAGGTCTGCTCCATTATCCATTAATTAGATAGTATTCTTCTTTATATATTAAAATGATGGGAATTTGGTCATCAGTGAAATGATTTGAGTGTACTGAGAAATTTCCATTTCTAGAGTCACAATGCAAAGGAATTGTTTCTGGAGGTAGACATACTGCTGAAGAGGCCCGGCTTGGGCCTGTCTTCCCAAGCCCCACCACAGCAAACAACGCCATTACTGAGTGCATGGCAAGTGCCTTCTTTCAGGAGCTGGGCCTGTACTCAAGGGACTACAGATGGAGAGCTTTCACAATATAATTTAGTAGGAGAAAAGAGAGATTCATAACAGATCAACAACAAGACCAAGACTAAGGACAAATCACCATTGGCAGAGTAAAAACTAATTTTTGTTGCAGACGTTTTTTTAACTACCGGGCTGGAGTGAGGGCAATTTCCCTTCTTCACACTCAACATTAAAAGCATAGAAAGTGCACATACAAATTTCTCAAAGAATTAATCATTTTTTTTATAAAAGTGAAACTGGCTGTGAATGCTGGTTATCTAGAACTGCAATCAGTTCATAGGAACCCAAGATCTTGAGTAATTGTACCAATAAGTGAATAAGATGATCCAAAATGAAAAAAAAAAATACTCAGGCAACCTCACCCAAAGAAACTGAGAATCAAGTTATTAACAACTGCCCGACCCTGGGATGGAAGAGAAAATGTAATGAGAATAAGCTCCCAAGCAACCAGGAAATCACTCATCTAGGAGGAAGATTCCATCTAGAGCAACCTGCACAGCCACTCCTGTTCCTCCACCTAGAGGGCAAAAAACACCCCTCTCCCCATCAACCTTCTCATTGGAAACGATGCACAGCAAGAACTTTTCACAGAGGGATGGGGGAATATTTGATCCTACTCTTCAGACATGTAAAGTATTATAAAAAGATTAAAGAAACAAAAGTGGGGACTGGAGACATGGTTCAGAGGTTAAGAGCACTGGTTGTTCTTGCAGAGGACCTGGGTTTATCTCCCACGTGGCAGCCAACAACCATCCACAACTTCAGTTCCTGGGGCTCCAACATCCTATTCTGTCCTCTGTGAGCACCACATGTACCTGGTACACTTATATACATACAGGCAAAACATTCATATACATAAAATACACATAAGATAAAAATTAAAATATATATAAATATTAGAAAAGGATTTAAAGTGACCACCTTTAATCCCAGCACTCAGGTGGTCTACATAGTGAGTTCCAGGCCACTGGGCCTACAAGGAGATCCTGTCTCAAAAAAGAGGGGGAGGGGCTGGAATGATGACTCAATGGCTAAGAGCATTGGCTGTTCTTTCAGAGGACACAGGTTCAATTCACAGCACCCACATGACAAGTATGAAATGAAACCCTGACATGTGCTCGCTCACAGTAAAGAAGCTGTAACATAAGTATGAAACCATTAATGAAAAGCAAGGTGGATTAGGGGCTGCAGAGCTGGCTGAGTCGGTAAAAAAAAATTCCTGTGCAAGCGTGAAATCCTGACTTTGGATCTACACCCCTACAAAAAAGACGGTGTAGCAGCACAAGCTGGGGGAGGGGGGGAAGAAGAAGGAGGATGCTGGGGGCTTGCTGGTCACTCTACCCATAACAGCAGACTCCATGTTTAGTGAGAAAGTTTGACTCAAAAATAGGGCGGAGGATGATAAAGAAAGCTAACTGGGGCTGGAGAGATGGCTCAGTGGTTTGGAACACTGACTGTTCTTGCAGAGGACCCGGGTTCGATTCCCAGAACCTACATGGCAGCTGGCAACCGTCCTTGACTCCAGTTCCAGGGGAATCGGAAGCCCTCTTCTGAGCTCCGAGGCATTGCACAACATGGTGCACTCACATATATGCAGACAATACACTCATACACATAAAATAAAAATAATAAATAAAATATTTAAAAAAGAAAGTTAACTGAAGTTAACTAAAATCAGTCTCTGATATCCACATGTTCACACACAGATGAGCATACTGGCACACAGATATGCACATACATGCAACATACACAACCACACACACACACACACACATACGCACATGGCTAGGGGCTCTAGCTTATCAATAAAAGTATAAAGAAAAACTGGGAGGAGAGAAAACAGACAGACAGACACAGACAGACAGAAAGTAGAAGAAAACAGAGCACAGATTCTCCCTTATCTGGGAAAGAAAGGAGGTCAGATTGAGTAGAGAGGAGGAAAAGCAGTTCACAGCCTGAGGGCATAGACTTCATTAGCAAAAACTCAGGTGTTCAGCTACTAAGAAAAAGGAGGTGTGGCAGTTTAAAAGAAACTGAATTTGCAAGGAATCAGATGAAAAAAATCCATCCAATTTTTTTAAAGAAAACTTTTAAAAGATTTTGAGAAGTTCCCTGGCTCTATTCTGAATGCCTGCCTTCCTTCCTGTTGTGTCTCTGCCATCTGAGCAAGGTCTTTTAGGTTGAGTCCTAAAAGGCAGCTTCAGAACATCACCCTGGGAATGCTGGGTAGTAAAGGAATACAGCCAGAGATAAGAGCCCGGCTGGGCTTTTGAAGCCACTAACCATAAAGTATCCAAGAGCAGGGCAGTAGTGTCAGAGGGAGACACCTGCTGTAAGTTTGACTTAGATGTATCTGATCTTTTTATCATAGTTTGGCTTCCAAGAAAGACTATAAGGGTAGGCACTTAAAATCTGAGTCACAAAATAGCTTCAGCTCTTCCCAAGGTGGCAGAAGTTGTAGAATCTGACTTTTCCAAAAAGGCAGTGACATGTTGTCAGGTTTGATATTTGTCAAGTAACAAATAAAAATTAAGCAGGGGTCTTCTAAATATAGTATACTAGGAGAGAGGACAGAATTCAGATGTGTGGCTAGCTTTTTAAGGCTTCTTTAATCAGCCAATAGTTTTCCCCCTAACTCAGCAGATACTTCATTGCTAAAGTAACTAAGGAACAAAGGTAAAAGAGAAAACAGCACTCCTGTCCTCCCCAACTCCCTCATCTACATCTACTTTTTCATCATAAATGTTGATTCAAACTTTATAACAAACAACAAAAAATCAGAAACAAGCCCATTGTCTATTAGAGATAAACAAATGATTACTAAAGTGTCCTGAACTGTACTGATGGAACTGGCCCTAGAACCCTTTCTTCTGGAACTGTGTTCTCAAGTCAGGCACCCTCAATTTTATTCAAAATCATTTCTCCAGCTTCAATTGTGGAAGTACAAACTTGGCTCCACCCTTATCTTAATAGACAGTTCTGTCTTCTCATCTCTAGTTCTAGAATATCTCATTCACGGAAGGTCACACATTTTCCCAACCTTCACTGTGTGAAGCTCACTGTGTGAGCAATGGGGATGGGTACACTGCCTTTCAGTGCTTTGATATGTTAATTCTCAAACATACCCACATTCCTTCATTCATTCATTCATTCATTATCTTTTTTGGTAGATTACCAACTGTGGTTCCCAGGAAACAAGGTCATGTTCCCAGGTCACAAGACACAAGAGCACATGGTTCTTCTGGGGTTAACTAAAAGTCATTAGCTCAGATTTCATCCATTTTATAAAAGTCATTCCTACATTTGAGAACATAGGACAATGTATTTTTAACTCCACCCCCAACTCCTCTCAAATCCACCCCTACTTCCCTGCCTACCCAATTTCATCTCATCTTTTTAAAAAGAAAATCAAGGGCTGGAGAGATGGCTCAGCGTTTAAGAACACTGCTTGTTCTTGCAGAAGACCCGGGTTCAAATCCCAGCGTTCACATGGCAGCTAAAAACTGCCTGTAACTCCAGTCCCAGGATCTGACAGCCTCTTCTAACCTCTGTAGCATTGCACGACATGCGTGCATTTAACCTACATGCAGGCAATACATACACATAAAATAAAATAAAAATAATAAATTTTAAAAAAAGAAAAGAAAATCAAGAGCAGTTTGTACTACCCAAATATTCATGGGTGTGGATCCATTCCCTGGAGCATGGTTAGCCTAGCAGAGGTCACCTTTAATAAAAACTGACCTGTCCTCTCCTTTAAAATTGCCAATAGCTCCTCAGGTAAGGGTGGGATTTTGTACCCATTTCTGCTCTCCATGCTGGGTTTTGTCTGGCTTAACCTTGAACAGGTCTTCTGCATATTGTCCCAACTGCTGTAAGTTCATAAGTGCAACTGCCCCTTGTGTCTAAAAGAATTCCACTGTAGTCATCAGCCACCCCTGGCTCTTATAATCTTTCATCCTCTTTTCTGCACTAATCTCTGGGCCTTGAGAGGAGGGGATGTGAAACTGATGTCCTATTTAGGGATGAGGATTTCACAGTCTCTTATTCTCTGTACACTGACCAGTTGTGAGTCTGTGTTAATCACCATCTATTACAAAAAGAAGCTTCTCTGTTGAGAGTTGAAAGATACACTAATATATTAGTATAACTATAAGCCATGAGGAGTCAGTGGTTGAATATTCCCATAACATTCCTTCCACTATTTGCATGAATGGGCATATTTTGCCAGGTCAGTCACAGGGTGCACAGCTGGGTAACACTGATGATTAATTTTCTCCCCCAGTGATACACATAGCACTTTCCAGCACAATGAAACTGACCCAAAGGGATAAAGCTTCCAGAGTAATACCAGTTTGATTTCTCCATGTTCTATGACTTGAATATATGGTGTCTTCAGCTCTTACTGTCAAGATCAGGAAGGTAACCAAATGAAATGACAATATCCTGTAATAGTGGGGGTCTATAGGACCCCACTGGCCAACAACTCCATGTATGGTAACCCATTCCTGGCATCTAGTAGTGGCATCCGTTGTCTAGTAGTGGCATTATTCACCACCACCACCCCTTGTAGGTAACTTGATTTAAACTTTTTCTATATGTATTTATTTTAAGGAAATTTTACTGTAGTGTGTTCTCATATGGATTTTTCAATGTGTTTAGTGTTAATTATCCTTTCCTGTATTCCCTCTTCTACCCTGTCCTCCAGTCTCCTGTTTCATTTAACTATTCCTGTTCTGTCATTCCCTTTTACCCCTTTATATCACTGCATTCTAGTTTCCTTCCCTTGAAATCCTGCCCCATAGCCTCTTACTAGTTTTTTTTTTTTTTAAGGAGTTTTTTTTTTTTAGGAATATTCCAAATGAAACACACACATCTAAAGATTCAAAACCATACTGAGAAGCATGAGAGAAAACATCAACATTTATCTTTCTCAACATTTGAACAATATTCCATTGTGTATATGTACCACATTTCCTTTATCCATTCATCGGTACTTGGTTAGGCTGTTTCCATTTCCTGGCTATTGTAAAGAGAGCAGCAATGAAAGTGGATAAGCAAATAGCTCTGTACTAGGTTAGAGAGTACTCTGAGTGTATGCCCATGGGTGGTATAGCTGGGTCTCAAGGTAGATTTGCTTCCAGATCTTTGAGGTACCTCCACTGATTTGCAAAGTTCCTGCACCAGTTTGCACTATTACCGACAGTGAATAAGTATTTTCCTTTCCCTACATCCATGCTAGTATTTGTTGTCATTTGGTTTCTTAATCATAACCATTCTTGCTGGCATAAGATGAAATCTCAAAGTAATTTAAAAAATATTTCTCATCCATTTGCATTTTATCTTTTGAGAAATCTGTTTTGTTCCTTGTTCTCACTTTTAATTGAGTTGTTTTCTAGTTGTTTAGTTTTTCTACTTCCTTTTATAGTCTAGATATTCTCTTTCACATATATAGACCTGGTAATAATTTTTCCTATTATGTAGGCTGCCTCTTTGTTTGAATGATGGTGTGTTTTTCTGTACAGCAACTTTTAAGTTTCATGTGGTCCCATTTGCCAATTGTGGTTTTAATGCCTACACTACTGGGGTCCTGTTCAGAAAGTCCTTTCCCATACCTTAACATTCCCGTGTATATGATTCTTGTAATCAAGCTTTATGCTGAAGTTCTTGATATATTTGGGATTGAGTTTTGTGCAGAGTAAGAGATATGAATCTACTTTCTTTCTTCTATATGAAGCTATCCAATTTGACTAGCACCATATGTTAAAGACACTATCTTTTCTCCAGGGTGTATCTTTGGTCTTTGTCAAAAGTCAAGTGACTGTAGATGGATGGACTTATATCCATATCTTCAATTCTATTCCATTGATCAATGTGTCTGTTTTTATGCCAGTACCATACTGTTTTTATTACTATAGGTCTATTCTATAACTTAAAATCAGGGATGGTGATACCTCCAGTAAGTCTTTTATTGTTCAAGATTGTTTTGGCTATCCTGGGGTTTTGGGGTTTTGATTTTTTTGTTTTTGTTTTTGTTTTTGTTTTGTATTTCCAAATGAAATTTAAGATTATTTTTTAACTTCTGTGAAGAGTTGTACTAAAATTTTGATGAAGATTCTGTAAACTCTGTAGATAACTTTGGGTAGAATGACCATTTTCACACATTGTTTCTATTTATCCATGAGCGTAGGAGATCTTCCATGCTCTGATAGCTTTTTCAATTTCTTCAGTGTTTCAAAGTTTTTATCATACAAGTCTTTTGCTTTCTTAGGTAGATTCCAAGACATTTTTAAGCTATCATAAATGGGAATGTTTCCATGATTTCTTTCTCAATATGTTTGTCATTTGTATATAGGTAGGCTGTTGATTTTTACATGTTAATTTTGTATCTTGTTTATCAGCTATAAGAGTTTTCTGCTGACTTTTTGTCGTCTTTTATGTATAGAGTAATATCATCTGCAAACAAGAAGTTTTGGCTTCTTCCTTTCTAGTTTTTATCCCTTTGTCTCCTTCATTAATCTTATTGCTCTAGCTAAGACTTCAAGCACTATACTGAGTTGAGAGAGAGGGCATCCTTATCTCAGTCCTGATTTGAGGGGAACTGCTTTTAGTTTTTCTCCATTTAGCATGATGTTGGCTGTGGGCCTGTTGTACATTGCCTTTATTATATTGAGATATGTACCCTGTATCCCTATATCCTCCATGACTTTTATCATGAAGGGATGTTGGGTTATCAAAGACTTTTTCCTCATCTAATGAGATGATCATGTGGTTTCTGTCCTTGAGTGAATTGGTGTAGTGAACTACATTTACTGATTTATGTATGTTAAACCATTCCTTCATCTCTGGGATGAAGCTGAATTGATCGTGATAGGTAATCTTTTTGTTTTGCTCTTGCATTCGGTGTTTATTTTTTACAATTTTTACATTGATGCTCATCAGAAAGATTGGTCTGTAATTCTCTTTTTTTGTTGTTTTTGTCATTGAGTCTCTTTATGAGAATAATAATAGCTTCATAAAAATAATCCGAGAGTGATTCTTCTCTTTCTAGTTTACAGAATAATTTAAAGAGTATCTGTGTTAGCTTTTCTTTGAAGGTCTGGTAGACTTCTGTGTCTATCTGGTCATGAACTTTTTTATTTGGGAAATTTTCAATTATTGTTTCTATCTCATTGTTATGGGTCTACTTAAATTGTTTAATCCCATATTTGCTTAATTTTTGTAGGTCATACATATCTAGAAATTCATCTATTTCTTTTAGAATTTCAAATTTAGTGTAATATAGATTTATAATGTATATTCTTATGATTCTCTTAGTTTCCTCAGTATCTGTTGTAATTTTTCCTTTTCATCCCTGGTTTTATTAATTTGGGTCCTCTCTGTAGTTTGGTTAATTTGTCTATATTGTTAATCTTTTCAGAGAACCAATTCTTTTTCATTGATTCTTCCTGTTGTTGTTGTTTTTTTAATTTCTATTTCTCTAATTGCAACTTTTATTTTGATTACCTCTTCCTACGTACTTGTTCTGGTTTTTCCAAGGTCTTCAAGTTCACCATTAAGCTATTAACATGAGATGTCTTTAAATTTTTGATGTAGGCACTTAGGATGGTAAACTTTCCTCTTGGAGCTGCCTTCATTTTATCTCAAAGATTTTGGGGCATGTTGTGTTTTCATTTTCATTCAGTTCTAGGAATTTTTACATTTCCTTCCTGGCTTCTCCCTTGGTCTAATTTTCATTCAATAGTGTGTGGCTTAGTTTCCATGAGTTGTGTGCTTTCTTCCATTTCTACTGTTGTTGATATCCAACTTTATTGGTTGGTGGTCAAATAGAATGCAAGATGTTTCAATTTTCATAAATTTATCGAGATTTGCTTTGTGTCCTAATATGTGGTCAATTTTGGAGAAGAGTCTATGAACTGTTGAGAAGAAAGTGTATTAGAGTTTGGGTAGAAGAGTCTACAAATGTCTGTTAGGTCCATTTGATTTATGATATCAATTAATTCCAGGGTTTCAATAATTAGTTTTTGTCTGAATGACTTGTCTATTGGTGAATGTGGAATATTGAAGTCACCCACTATCATTGTGTTGGGGTCAATCTGTGAATTTAGATCTAATTGTGTTTCTTCTATGAAATTGGGTGCCCCTGTGTTGGGTGTACATGTGTTTAGGATTACAATATCTTTTTTATGGAGTTTCCCTTTAATGACTATGAAATATCTTTATCTCTTCGTGTGAGTTTTTGTTTAAAATCTATTTCATCAGATGTTAGAATGGCTACACCTGCTTCTCTCACTTCCATTCGTTTGAAATACATTTTTCTATCTTTTTTTTTTAATTTCTAAAAATGATTTATTTAATAACAACATACTTAGAAGAAGCATATCATTACAACACAATTGACATATTCAATCCTGAGGTAGGATGCATCTCTTTCAAAATTGGCTGTAAATTTTTAGGTTTACAGTTGAATTATTACGAGAACCTTGAGAGTGAGTAGGAAGGATGGACTGGCAGGTTGGCAAGCTGGCAGGCTAGTAGGTGAGGTGACTAAGCAGTCAGATATTCCTGATCAGGGCCAGTTTGGGGGGAAGAGATGACCTGCTCCTGCTGTGAGAACCCTGGGTTTCATCCACTTCTCTACCAAGATATTTACCAAACTCTTAAACAAAAGACTAGCAACTCCTCAAAGACCAATTCTGCCCTCTGTGATTTTGTAAAGTTCATCCCACCTTGCATGTCCTTTGTCCTGCAGAGTTTGGATCTGGCCTGAAGTGTCTTAGCTGTCTTTCTCAATTCTGACAGTCTCATAACTGTGCTGTCAGCATTAATCTTTGTTCAAGTTCAGACCTGGACTGATCTTCCTCCTTACTGTCTGAAACTCTCCTCAACCCACAACTCCCCTTGGGACAGGCCTTTGTAGAGCCAGGAGTAGGCTGCTGCTGCAAGGCGGCTGGGTGGAGCCTGTCTTCAGCAGCTTGGAACTAGAATGTGTCCTCTGCTCCCAGGGGCTCTGTGTTTAAAAACAGCACAGGCAACCCTCCCTGTGCTGGTGACACACAGACTCATGAGGGTGAATAATCATTTTGATAGTCATTTTGGGGGTAAGCAACAGAACAGTGAATAAAAACTCATCTCCAACTAAAAATA